>NW_025533499.1:272500-405000 GCF_020615455.1 Coregonus clupeaformis
CCCTCTTCTCTCCCCTTTCCTCTCCCTCTTCTCTCCCTTCCTCTCCCTCTTCTCTCCCTTCCTCTCCCTCTCCTCTCCCTCTTCTCTCCCTTCCTCTCCCTCTTCTCTCCCTTCCTCTCCCTCTTCTCTCCCTTCCTCTTCCTCTTCTCTCCCTTCCTCTTACTCTTCTCTCCCTTCCTCTCCCTTCCTCTCCCTTTTCTCTCCCTTCCTCTCCCTCTTCTCTCCCTTCCTCTCCCTCTTCTCTCCCTTCATCTCCCTCTTCTCTCCCTTCCTCTCCCTCTTCTCTCCCTTCCTCTCCCTCTTCTCTCCCTTCCTCTCCCTCTTCTCTCCTTTCCTCTCCCTCTTCTCTCCCTTCCTCTCCCTCTTCTCTCCCTTCCTCTCCCTCTTCTCTCCCTGCCTCTCCCTCTTCTCTCCCTTCCTCTCCCTCTTCTCTCCCTTCCTCTCCCTCTCCTCTCCCTCTTCTCTCCCTTCCTCTCCCTCTTCTCTCCCTTCCTCTCCCTCTTCTCTCCCTTCCTCTCCCTCTTCTCTCCCTCTCCTCTCCCTGTTCTCTCCCTTCCTCTCCCTCTCCTCTCCCTCTTCTCTCCCTTCCTCTCCCTCTTCTCTCCCTCTCCTCTCCCTGTTCTCTCCCTTCCTCTCCCTCTTCTCTCCCTTCCTCTCCCTCTCCTCTCCCTCTTCTCTCCCTTCCTCTCCCTCTTCTCTCCCTTCCTCTCTCTCTTCTCTCCCTTCCTCTTCCTCTTCTCTCCCTTCCTCTTCCTCTTCTCTCCCTTCCTCTCCCTCTTCTCTCCCTTCCTCTCCCTCCTCTCCCTTCCTCACCCTCCTCTCTTCTTTTCTCTCCCTCTTCTCTCCTTCCTCTCCCTCCTCTCTTTCATTTCCTCTCCCTCCTCTCTCATTTCCTCTTCCTCCTATCTGCTTCCACTCCCTCCTCTCTCCTTTCCTCCCTCTCCTCTCTCCTTCCTCTCCCTCTTCTCTCCCTCTTCTCTCCCTTCCTCTCCCTCTTCTCTCCCTTCCTCTCCCTCTTCTCTCCTTCCTCTCCCTCTCCTCTCCCTCTTCTCTCCCTTCCTCTCCCTCTTCTCTCCCTTCCTCTCCCTCTTCTCTCCCTTCCTCTTCCTCTTCTCTCCCTTCCTCTCCCTCTTCTCTCCCTCTTCTCTCCCTCTTCTCTCCCTTCCTCTCCCTCTTCTCTCCTTTCCTCTCCCTCTTCTCTCCCTTCCTCTCCCTCTTCTCTCCCTTCCTCTCCCTCTTCTCTCCCTTCCTCTCCCTCTCCTCTCCCTCTTCTCTCCCTTCCTCTCCCTCTTCTCTCCCTTCCTCTCCCTCTTCTCTCCCTTCCTCTTCCTCTTCTCTCCCTTCCTCTTCCTCTTCTCTCCCTTCCTCTCCCTCTTCTCTCCTTTCCTCTCCCTCTTCTCTCCCTTCCTCTCCCTCTTCTCTCCCTTCCTCTCCCTCTTCTCTCCTTTCCTCTCCATCTTCTTTCCCTTCCTCTCCCTCTTCTCTCCCTTCCTCTCCCTCTTCTCTCCCTTCCTCTCCCTCTCCTCTCCCTCTTCTCTCCCTTCCTCTCCCTCTTCTCTCCCTTCCTCTCCCTCTTCTCTCCTTTCCTCTCCCTCTTCTCTCCCTTCCTCTCCCTCTTCTCTCCCTTCCTCTCCCTCTTCTCTCCTTTCCTCTCCCTTCCTCTCCCTCTTCTCTCCCTTCCTCTCCCTCTCCTCTCCTTCTTCTCTCCCTTCCTCTCCCTCTTCTCTCCCTTCCTCTCCCTCTTCTCTCCCTTCCTCTCCCTCTTCTCTCCCTTCCTCTCCCTCTCCTCTCCCTCTTCTCTCCCTTCCTCTCCCTCTTCTCTCCCTTCCTCTCCCCTCTTCTCTCCCTTCCTCTCCCTCTTCTCTCCCTCTCCTCTCCCTCTTCTCTCCCTTCCTCTCCCTCTTCTCTCCCTTCCTCTCCCTCTCCTCTCCCTCTTCTCTCCCTTCCTCTCCCTCTTCTCTCCCTTCCTCTCCCTCTTCTCTCCCTTCCTCTTCCTCTTCTCTCCCTTCCTCTTCCTCTTCTCTCCCTCTTCTCTCCCTTCCTCTCCCTCTTCTCTCCCTTCATATCCCTCTTCTCTCCTTTCCTCTCCCTCTTCTCTCCCTTCCTCTCCCTCTTCTCCCCCTTCCTCTCCCTCTTCTCTCCTTTCCTCTCCCTCTTCTCTCCCTTCCTCTCCCTCTTCTCTCCCTCTTCTCTCCCTTCCTCTCCCTCTTCTCTCCCTTCCTCTCCCTCTCCTCTCCCTCTTCTCTCCCTTCCTCTCCCTCTTCTCTCCCTTCCTCTCCCTCTTCTCTCCCTTCCTCTCCCTCTTCTATCCCTCTTCTCTCCCTTCCTCTCCCTCTTCTCTCCCTTCCTCTCCCTCTTCTCTCCCTTCCTCTCCATCTTCTCTCCTTTCCTCTCCCTCTTCTCTCCCTTCCTCTCCCTCTTCTCTCCCTTCCTCTCCCTCTTCTCTCCCTTCCTCTCCCTCTCCTCTCCCTCTTCTCTCCCTTCCTCTCCCTCTTCTCTCCCTTCCTCTCCCTCTTCTCTCCCTTCCTCTTCCTCTTCTCTCCCTTCCTCTCCCTCTTCTCTCCCTCTTCTCTCCCTCTTCTCTCCCTCTTCTCTCCCTTCCTCTCCCTCTTCTCTCCCTTCCTCTCCCTCTTCTCTCCTTTCCTCTCCCTCTTCTCTCCCTTCCTCTCCCTCTTCTCTCCCTTCCTCTCCCTCTTCTCTCCCTTCCTCTCCCTCTCCTCTCCCTCTTCTCTCCCTTCCTCTCCCTCTTCTCTCCCTTCCTCTCCCTCTTCTCTCCCTTCCTCTTCCTCTTCTCTCTCTTCCTCTCCCTCTTCTCTCCTTTCCTCTCCCTCTTCTCTCCCTTCCTCTCCCTCTTCTCTCCCTTCCTCTCCCTCTTCTCTCCTTTCCTCTCCCTCTTCTCTCCCTTCCTCTCCCTCTTCTCTCCCTTCCTCTCCCTCTTCTCTCCTTTCCTCTCCCTCTTCTCTCCCTTCCTCTCCCTCTTCTCTCCCTTCCTCTCCCTCTTCTCTCCCTTCCTCTCCCTCTTCTCTCCCTTCCTTTTCGAAAATGCTTATTTGGTAGAATAATGTTTACAGCGATACGGGTTACAGTACTATAAAAACATGTCTCTCCTCTCTCCTTCAACACCATAGGATAGTGGGTTACTATAGGTTACTATAGGTTACTATAAATACATGTGTCTGTGTACAACAGGACTACCAGAGGAAACTGTGTCTGCTGGTTCCACAAAAACAGAGACTGACAGAGAGACTCAAGAACATGGGCTGCAACAACATCCCTGGTAAAACACACACACACACACACACACACACACACACACACACACACACACACTGCTCTCAACATCCCTGGTAAACACACACACACACACACACTGCTCTCAACATCCCTGGTAAACACACACACACACACACTGCTCTCAACATTCTCGCTACCTTGAACTCTGTGCTGATCTCCATGACCTCTGACCTGTGTCGGTAGCCGTGGCAATGACCTCTGTGGGTGGCAGCGTTGCGGAGAAGGGCGTGGCCTGTCGGAGGCTGAAGGACCAATTAGACGCTCTGGAGAGAGAGACCACCGACAAGCTGGCCATGATGGACCACTACCAGCAAGACATCAAGGTACCAGTACAGACCACTACAGACCACTATAGACCACTACCACCAAGACATCAAAGTACCACACCAGTTAAAACCAGTACAGACCACTAGAGACCAGTACAGACCACTAGAGACCAGTACAGACCAGTACAGACCACTAGAGACCAGTACATACCAGTACAGACCACTAGAGATCACTAGAGACCAACACAGACCACTAGAGACCAATACAGACCACTTGAGACAATACAGACCACTAGAGACCAGTACAGACCACTAGAGACCAGTGGAGACCAGTACAGACCACTAGAGACCAGTACAGACCACTAGAGACCAGTACAGACCACTAGAGACCAGTACAGACCATTAGGGACGTGTACAGACCATTAGAGACCAGTACAGACCACTAGAGACCAGTATAGACCCTTAGAGACCAGTACAGACCACTAGAGACCAATACAGACCAGTACAGACCACCAAGACATCAAGGTACGAGTGGTAACATGCGTTATGTCTTGTTCTAGTTACGGACACCTATATTCATAATATTATGACACCAATACAGACCAGTTCCAACCAGTACAGACCAGATCAAACCAATAGTGACCAGTACACACCAGTACAGACCAGTTCCAACCAGTACAGACCAGATCAAAGCAATAGTGACCAGTACAGACCAGTTCCAACCAGTACAGACCAGATCAAACCAATAGTGACCAGTACACACCAGTACAGACCAGTTCCAACCAGTACAGACCAGATCAAACCAATAGTGACCAGTACACACCAGTACAGACTAGTTCCAACCAGTACAGACCAGATCAAACCAGTACAGACCAGATCAAACCAATAGTGACCAGTACACACCAGTACACACCAGTACAGACCACTAGATAGAGCTAGACACTGTGGTGAGAGAGAGACACTCAAATCAAATGTTATTTGTCACAGGTGAAGCTGGTTGAGAGAATGCCAAGAGTGTGCAAAGATGTCATCAAGGCAAAGGGTGGCTCTTTGAAGAACCTCAAATGTAGAATATATTTTGATTTGTTTAACACTTTTTGGTTACTACATGATTCCATATGTGTTATTTCATAGTTTTGATGTCTTCACTATTATTCTACAATGTAGAAAATAGTAAAAATTAAGAAAAACCCTTGAATGAGGTGTGTCCAAACTTTTGACTGTTAGTGTATATTTTGGACTTATGTTCATTCAATAAAAATATACAGTGATTTATTGGACACACCGTAATGAGAAAAAAATACAAAATACAATTACAATGACTGCATGGATTTAACTGAACAGGGACGGACTGGCCATAGGGCAATTGTGGCAAATGCCAGATGGGCCTGTTTAATTCTTTTTTTGTGTGTGTGCAAAATGATCACTATTTGGCTAATAATGGGGGCTTCAAGGAAGAAAATAGGCTGGTGTGTTAGAAATGCCAGGGCCGATTTCTGGTCCCAATCCATCCCTGTAACCAGATACCTGTCAAACGTAATCTCCAAGGCACATCCTTGCTTATTTTGCTAAATGGGGCATGATCTGATCTTTGATCATGATTGTTAAGTTATGCCTGGATAATCAATACCAACATCTTAATCCTATAGTTCAACCTGTTTACCTGGTGTTCAGAAATTCCTTAACTCCATTGTGAACTGCAGAGGGACTCCAGGTACACACACGCAAACACATTTCCCAGCCACACGCAAACACATTACCCAGCCACACGCAAACACATTACCCAGCCACACGCAAACACATTACCCAGCCACACGCAAACACATTTCCCAGCCACACGCAAACACATTTCCCAGCCACACGCAAACACATTTCCCAGCCACACGCAAACACATTTCCCAGCCACACGCAAACACATTTCCCAGCCACACGCAAACACATTTCCCAGCCACACGCAAACACATATCCCAGCCACACGCAAACACATTTCCCAGCCACACGCAAACACATTACCCAGCCACACGCAAACACATTACCCAGCCACACGCAAACACATTACCCAGCCACACGCAAACACATTACCCAGCCACACGCAAACACATTTCCCAGCCACACGCAAACACATTTCCCAGCCACACGCAAACACATTTCCCAGCCACACGCAAACACATTTCCCAGCCACACGCAAACACATTTCCCAGCCACACGCAAACACATTTCCCAGCCACACGCAAACACATTTCCCAGCCACACGCAAACACATTACCCAGCCACACAAACACATTACCCAGCCACACGCAAACACATTACCCAGCCACACGCAAACACATTACCCAGCCACACGCAAACACATTTCCCAGCCACACGCAAACACATTTCCCAGCCACACGCAAACACATTTCCCAGCCACACGCAAACACATTTCCCAGCCACACGCAAACACATTTCCCAGCCACACGCAAACACATTTCCCAGCCACACGCAAACACATTTCCCAGCCACACGCAAACACATTACCCAGCCACACGCAAACACATTACCCAGCCACACGCAAACACATTTCCCAGCCACACGCAAACACATTTCCCAGCCACGCAAACACATTTCCCAGCCACACGCAAACACATTTCCCAGCCACACGCAAACACATTTCCCAGCCACACGCAAACACATTTCCCAGCCACACGCAAACACATTTCCCAGCCACACGCAAACACATTACCCAGCCACACGCAAACACATTACCCAGCCACACGCAAACACATTACCCAGCCACACGCAAACACATTACCCAGCCACACGCAAACGCATTTCCCAGCCACACGCAAACACATTTCCCAGCCACACGCAAACACATTTCCCAGCCACACGCAAACACATTTCCCAGCCACACGCAAACACATTTCCCAGCCACACGCAAACACATTTCCCAGCCACACGCAAACACATTTCCCAGCCACACGCAAACACATTTCCCAGCCACACGCAAACACATTTCCCAGCCACACGCAAACACATTACCCAGCCACACGCAAACACATTACCCAGCCACACGCAAACACATTTCCCAGCCACACGCAAACACATTTCCCAGCCACACGCAAACACATTTCCCAGCCACACGCAAACACATTTCCCAGCCACACGCAAACACATTTCCCAGCCACACGCAAACACATTTCCCAGCCACACGCAAACACATTTCCCAGCCACACGCAGGTCAGGATGTATCCCGACAGACTGAACAGGTCAGGATGTATCCCGACAGACTGAACAGGTCAGGATGTATCCCGACAGACTGAACAGGTCAGGATGTATCCCGACAGACTGAACAGGTCAGGATGTATCCCGACAGACTGAACAGGTCAGGATGTATCCCGACAGACTGAACAGGTCAGGATGTATCCCGACAGACTGAACAGGTCAGGATGTATCCTGACAGACTGAACACATCCTGACAGACTGAACAGGTCAGGATGTATCCTGACAGACTGAACAGGTCAGGATGTATCCCGACAGACTGAACAGGTCAGGATGTATCCCGACAGACTGAACAGGTCAGGATGTATCCTGACAGACTGAACAGGTCAGGATGTATCCCGACAGACTGAACAGGTCAGGATGTATCCCGACAGACTGAACAGGTCAGGATGTATCCTGACAGACTGAACAGGTCGGGATGTATCCCGGCAGACTGAACAGGTCGGGATGTATCCTGACAGACTGAACAGGTCAGGATGTATCCCGACAGACTGAACAGGTCAGGATGTATCCCGACAGACTGAACAGGTCAGGATGTATCCTGACAGACTGAACACATCCTGACAGACTGAACAGGTCAGGATGTATCCCGACAGACTGAACAGGTCAGGATGTATCCCGACAGACTGAACAGGTCAGGATGTATCCCGACAGACTGAACAGGTCAGGATGTATCCCGACAGACTGAACAGGTCAGGATGTATCCCGACAGACTGAACAGGTCAGGATGTATCCCGACAGACTGAACAGGTCAGGATGTATCCTGACAGACTGAACAGGTCAGGATGTATCCCGACAGACTGAACAGGTCAGGATGTATCCCGACAGACTGAACAGGTCAGGATGTATCCCGACAGACTGAACAGGTCAGGATGTATCCCGACAGACTGAACAGGTCAGGATGTATCCCGACAGACTGAACAGGTCAGGATGTATCCCGACAGACTGAACAGGTCAGGATGTATCCCGGCAGACTGAACAGGTCAGGATGTATCCCGACAGACTGAACAGGTCAGGATGTATCCCGGCAGACTGAACAGGTCGGGATGTATCCCGACAGACTGAACAGGTCAGGATGTATCCTGACAGACTGAACAGGTCAGGATGTATCCTGACAGACTGAACAGGTCAGGATGTATCCCGACAGACTGAACAGGTCAGGATGTATCCCGACAGACTGAACAGGTCAGGATGTATCCTGACAGACTGAACAGGTCAGGATGTATCCTGACAGACTGAACAGGTCAGGATGTATCCTGACAGACTGAACACATCCTGACAGACTGAACAGGTCAGGATGTATCCTGACAGACTGAACAGGTCAGGATGTATCCTGACAGACTGAACACATCCTGACAGACTGAACAGGTCAGGATGTATCCTGACAGACTGAACACATCCTGACAGACTGAACAGGTCAGGATGTATCCTGACAGACTGAACACATCCTGACAGACTGAACAGGTCAGGATGTATCCTGACAGACTGAACACATCCTGACAGACTGAACAGGTCAGGATGTATCCTGACAGACTGAACACATCCTGACAGACTGAACAGGTCAGGATGTATCCTGACAGACTGAACACATCCTGACAGACTGAACAGGTCAGGATGTATCCCGACAGACTGAACAGGTCAGGATGTATCCCGACAGACTGAACAGGTCAGGATGTATCCCGACAGACTGAACAGGTCGGGATGTATCCCGACAGACTGAACAGGTCAGGATGTATCCCGACAGACTGAACAGGTCAGGATGTATCCCGACAGACTGAACAGGTCAGGATGTATCCTGACAGACTGAACAGGTCAGGATGTATCCTGACAGACTGAACAGGTCAGGATGTATCCTGACAGACTGAACACATCCTGACAGACTGAACAGGTCAGGATGTATCCTGACAGACTGAACAGGTCAGGATGTATCCTGACAGACTGAACACATCCTGACAGACTGAACAGGTCAGGATGTATCCTGACAGACTGAACACATCCTGACAGACTGAACAGGTCAGGATGTATCCTGACAGACTGAACACATCCTGACAGACTGAACAGGTCAGGATGTATCCTGACAGACTGAACACATCCTGACAGACTGAACAGGTCAGGATGTATCCTGACAGACTGAACACATCCTGACAGACTGAACAGGTCAGGATGTATCCTGACAGACTGAACACATCCTGACAGACTGAACAGGTCAGGATGTATCCCGACAGACTGAACAGGTCAGGATGTATCCCGACAGACTGAACAGGTCAGGATGTATCCCGACAGACTGAACAGGTCGGGATGTATCCCGACAGACTGAACAGGTCAGGATGTATCCTGACAGACTGAACACATCCTGACAGACTGAACAGGTCAGGATGTATCCCGACAGACTGAACAGGTCAGGATGTATCCCGACAGACTGAACAGGTCAGGATGTATCCCGACAGACTGAACAGGTCAGGATGTATCCTGACAGACTGAACAGGTCAGGATGTATCCCGACAGACTGAACAGGTCAGGATGTATCCCGACAGACTGAACAGGTCAGGATGTATCCCGACAGACTGAACAGGTCAGGATGTATCCTGACAGACTGAACAGGTCGGGATGTATCCTGACAGACTGAACAGGTCAGGATGTATCCCGACAGACTGAACAGGTCGGGATGTATCCCGACAGACTGAACAGGTCAGGATGTATCCTGACAGACTGAACACATCCTGACAGACTGAACAGGTCAGGATGTATCCCGACAGACTGAACAGGTCGGGATGTATCCCGACAGACTGAACAGGTCAGGATGTATCCCGACAGACTGAACAGGTCAGGATGTATCCTGACAGACTGAACAGGTCAGGATGTATCCTGACAGACTGAACAGGTCAGGATGTATCCCGACAGACTGAACAGGTCAGGATGTATCCCGACAGACTGAACAGGTCAGGATGTATCCTGACAGACTGAACAGGTCAGGATGTATCCCGACAGACTGAACAGGTCAGGATGTATCCTGACAGACTGAACAGGTCAGGATGTATCCTGACAGACTGAACAGGTCAGGATGTATCCCGACAGACTGAACAGGTCAGGATGTATCCTGACAGACTGAACAGGTCAGGATGTATCCTGACAGACTGAACAGGTCAGGATGTATCCTGACAGACTGAACAGGTCAGGATGTATCCCGACAGACTGAACAGGTCGGGATGTATCCCGACAGACTGAACAGGTCAGGATGTATCCTGACAGACTGAACAGGTCGGGATGTATCCCGACAGACTGAACAGGTCAGGATGTATCCCGACAGACTGAACAGGTCAGGATGTATCCTGACAGACTGAACAGGTCAGGATGTATCCCGACAGACTGAACAGGTCAGGATGTATCCCGACAGACTGAACAGGTCAGGATGTATCCCGACAGACTGAACAGGTCAGGATGTATCCCGACAGACTGAACAGGTCAGGATGTATCCCGACAGACTGAACAGGTCAGGATGTATCCTGACAGACTGAACAGGTCAGGATGTCTCGGCTGAGCTCAAAAGGTATAATTACAAAATAATGCTTTGATCGAGAGCATTTAGTAATAAATAATATCAGACTTTTGTCTGCAAGCTGCCTCTTGCAGGTTACTGCTCTAAAGCTGTTTGTTAACATTTATGAACTTCATAATGACAATATTTTGTGATTCACTGGGGCGTAACTCTGTGTTAGAATCTGGCAATGGGGGTCCTCCCCCATTGTTTTGTGCAATTTTAAAATGCATTTCACTTACAAATACTTTTCTGCTAACCATTCATCCCATACAAATACAGAGCCATTATTCACATATCTGTAGTCAGTTATTCACATATCTGTTATTAGTTATTCACATAAATGTAGTCAGTTATTCACATTTCTGTAGTCAGTTATTCACATTTCTGTAGTCAGTTATTCACATATTTATAGTCAGTTATTCACATTTCCTGTAGTCAGTTATTCACATTCCTGTAGTCAGTTATTCACATTCCTGTAGTCAGTTATTCACATTTCCTGTAGTCAGTTATTCACATTCCTGTAGTCAGTTATTCACATTCCTGTGGTCAGTTATTCACATTCCTGTAGTCAGTTATTCACATTCCTGTAGTCAGTTATTCACATTCCTGTCGTCAGTTATTCACATACAGTACATTCGGAAAGTATTCAGACCCTTCCAGCCTTATTCTAAAATTGATGAAATATTTTTTTCCCCTCATCAATCTACACACGATACCCCATAATGACAGTGAAAACAGGTTTTTATAAATGTTTGTTCATTTATTAAAAATAAAACACAGAAATACCTTATTTACATTTTTACGTTTTAGATTTTAGTCATTTAGCAGACGCTCTTATCCAGAGCGACTTTCATGAGCAATTAGGGTTAAGTGCTTAAGGGCACATCAACATATTTTTCACCTAGTCGGCTCGGGGATTAGAACCAGCGACCTTTCGGTAACTGGCACAACGCTCTTACCCACTAAGCTACCTGCCGCCATAAGTATTCAGACCCTTTGCTATGAGACTCGAAATTGAGCTCAGGTGCATCCTGTTTCCATTGATCATCCTTGAGATGCTTTTACAATTTTATTGGAGTCCACCTGTGGGTACCAAACAATTTCTGCAGCATTGAAGGTCCCCAAGAACACAGTGGCCTCCATCATTCTTAAATGGAAGAAGTTTGGAACCACCAAGACTCTTCCTAGAGCTGGCCGCCCGGCCAAACTGAGCAATCGGAGGAGAAGGGCCTTGGTCAGGGAGGTGACCAAGAACCCGATGGTCACTCTGACAAAGCTCCAGAGTTCCTTTGTGGAGATGGGAGAACCTTCCAGAAGGACAACCATCTCTGCAGCACTCCACCAATCAGGCCTTCATGGTAGAGTGGCCAGACAGAAGCCACTCCTCAGTAAAAGGTACATGACAGCCCACTTGGAGTTGCCAAAAGGCACCTAAAGGACTCTCAGACCATGAGAAACAAGATTCTCTGGTCTGATGAACCAAGACTGAACTCTTTGGCCTGAATGCCAAGCGTCATGTGTGGAGGAAACCTGGAGCCATCCCTACGGTGAAGCATGGTGGTGGCAGCATCATGCTGTGTGGATGTTTTTCAGTGGCAGGGACTGGGAGACTAATCAGGATAGAGGGAAAGATGAACGGAACAAAGTACAGAGAGATCCTTGATGAAAACATGCTCCAGAGCGCTTAGGACCTCAGACTGGGGCGAAGGTTCACCTTCCAATAGGACAACGACCCTTAGCACACAGCCAAGACAACGTAGGAGTGGCTTCGGGACAAGTCTCTGAATGTCCTTGAGTTGCCCAGCCAGAGCCCCCATCCAACCTGACAGAGCTGGAGAGGATCTGCTAGAGAGGAATGGGAGAATCTCCCCAAATTCAGGCATGCCAAGCTTGTAGCATCATACCCAAGAAGACTCGAGGCTGTAATCGCTGTCAAAAGTGCTTCAACAAAGTACTGAGTAAAGGTTCTGAATACTTATGTAAATGTGATATTTCGGTTGGTGTTTTCTTTATACATTTGCAAAAATTTATAAAAACCTGTTTTTGCGTCGTCATTATAGGGTATTTTGTGTAGATTGATGAGGATTAAAAAAAAATCAATTTTAGAATAAGGCTGTAACGTAACAAAATGTGGAAAAAGTCAAGGGGTCTGAATACTTTCCAAATGCACTGTATCTGTAGTCAGTTATTCACCTACCTGTAGTCAGTTGACAAATCAAATGCTTTCTGTATGTTTTAATAAATGAATGTCAGTAGAAGCAGTAGAATAATCCACTTACAATCTCACACATAATTTCACTATTTACTAAAATTACAATTTTGGGTTTACAAGCAAATGTTCGAGTGATGGTCACGCACGTTCGCATCAAAAAGCCCTGTAGCAGAATAACACTGATGTCGGGACCTTGACACACTTAAAGGGATACTTAGTGATTTTACCATTGAGGCCCTTTATCTACTTCGGATGAAAGAGGAAGAAGGCCTGAGGGAAAGGGAGAGACTGAGCAGGGTGTCCACTGTCACCAAGAAACTCCTGGCCCAGACCCCTTTCTTCCTCGAGTATATAACCATCAGAGTCTTGACACTGCAGATCCTCTCTCCAGGTGTGATCCAGCCAGCAGAAGCCTACCTGAGTCAGCCAGCCAGCATGCTCCAACCTCCATTCACCAACCTCCATTCACCACCTCCATGTCTTACAGTTCCAGATCCTACGCCTCTGCCAGGGCCCTCAGTGTGTACGGTGTTTTCGGGGATGCCGGCAACCGCAGTGCCTGCATGTCCTTCTCCCAGGGGGATTCTTCAGCACAGCTTCCTCCAAGGGTGGCTTAGACCTGGCTGATCTCCAGTTGTCTGCTAATGAGAGGAGGAGAACACCAAACTGGAGAAGAACATCAAGGATTGGTACGTGAAGAAGCGCACAGTGATCTGCCACGACTACAGCGCCTACTTCACCACCGTTGCAGACCTAAAGAACAAGATCCGTTTGGCCTCCAGGGGCCAATGCCAACGCTGTGCCGTACATTGACAACGGCTAGCTGGAGTGACAATGAGCTGGCCATGAGGATGGGGGTGGAGGCGGATATCGGCAAGCTGATTACTATGGAGATTGACGTCATGACCAACAACGATCTGCACCGAGTTGAAGGAGACCAAGAGTGCCCTCCGTAGGTGGGAGATTGAGCTGCAGTCCCACCTGAGCATGACATCCTCCCTGGAGAGAAGGGTGCAATTGTGGCCCACAATTCGGGGGCATTCTTGCATCTGCAGGAACCCGTCTTTATCGTTCTATTGGTGCATTTTTAAGCTAGGACTCCGGTACATGGTCCGGTATGGTTTTTAAGCTAGGACTCCGGTACATGGTCCGGTATGGTTTTTAAGCTAGGACTCCGGTACATGGTCCGGTATGGTTTTTAAGCTAGGACTCCGGTACATGGTCCGGTATGGTTTTTAAGCTAGGACTCCGGTACATGGTCGGTATGGTTTTTAAGCTAGGACTCCGGTACATGGTCCGGTATGGTTTTTAAGTGAGGACTCCGGTACATGGTCCGGTATGGTTTTTAAGCTAGGACTCCGGTACATGGTCCGGTATGGTTTTTAAGCGAGGACTCCGGTACATGGTCCGGTATGGTTTTTAAGTGAGGACTCCGGTACATGGTCCGGTATGGTTTTTAAGCTAGGACTCCGGTACATGGTCCGGTATGGTTTTTAAGCTAGGACTCCGGTACATGGTCCGGTATGGTTTTTAAGCTAGGACTCCGGTACATGGTCCGGTATGGTTTTTAAGCTAGGACTCCGGTACATGGTCCGGTATGGTTTTTTAGCGGGGACTCCGGTACATGGTCGGTATGGTTTTTAAGTGAGGACTCCGGTACATGGTCCGGTATGGTTTTTAAACTAGGACTCCGGTCATGGTCCGGTATGGTTTTTAAGCTAGGACTCCGGTACATGGTCCGGTATGGTTTTTAAGCTAGGACTCCGGTACATGGTCCGGTATGGTTTTTAAGCTAGGACTCCGGTACATGGTCCGGTATGGTTTTTAAGCGAGGACTCCGGTACATGGTCCGGTATGGTTTTTAAGATAGGACTCCGATACATGGTCCGGTATGGTTTTTAAGCGAGGACTCCGGTACATGGTCCGGTATGGTTTTTAAGCGAGGACTCCGGTACATAGGCAGGAGGCGGGGGGCTCTACCGTACAGTAGGTGGCGGTAATGCACCATAATGTTGGATGCCAACCGCCAATAAACCCCACGAAAGAAGAGGCGGGAGCGACAACAGTAGCTAGCTAGCTAGGACAGCGGTAGACAGTGTCCTTCGCCTAGGACTCTGGTACACAGCAGGTGGGAGGCAGGATAAGTAGCTAACTAGCTAAATATAGCTAGGACAGCGGTAGACAGTGTCCTTCGCCTAGGACTCTGGTACACAGCAGGTGGGAGGCAGGATAAGTAGCTAACTAGCTAAATATAGCTAGGACAGCGGTAGACGGTGTCCTTCGCCTAGGACTCTGGTACACAGCAGGTGGGAGGCAGGATAAGTAGCTAACTAGCTAAATATAGCTAGGACAGCGGTAGACGGTGTCCTTCGCCCCCCTCCTGTCGGGCACTGCAGATGGAGGAATGCCTACATGCAGGAACGCCCTGAATTGCAGGCCGCAATCACACACCCTGACAGAGACCCAGAACTGCTACTCTGCCCAGATGGGCCCGGCGGGGCTCCAGAGCGGAGGAGGACTGGCTCTCCCAGCTTCACAATCACCAAGATGACCACCGTGATCCGTGAGATCATTGATGGAGACTACCAAGACCTTTGCCGTCAATGTGGATGAGGTGGAGTCCTAATTTGTCAACACACATAAAATCTCTTGTATTGTCCTCAGAATATGATCCTAATAATGACTAGTGAAAAACATGCTTCTTCTTTCCTTCCTTCCTTCCTTCCTTCCTTCCTTTCTTTCGCTCCTTGGATTCCTTTAACTGTTCTCTTTCTCCCTCTTCTTTCGTTCCACCCATCCTTTCTTCCCTCACTCCCTCCCTCTCCCCTCCCTCCCTCTCTCTCTCGTCCCTCCCTCTCCCCTCTCTCTCTCTCCCTCCGTCCCTCCCTCCCTCCCTCCCTCCCTCCCTCCTCCCCCTCCCTCCCTCCCTCCCTCCCTCCCTCCCTCCCTCCCTCCCTCCCTCCCTCCCTCCCTCTCTCTCCCTCCCTCCCTCCCTCCCCTCCCTCTCTCTCTCTCTCTCTCTCTCTCTCTCTCTCTCTCTCTCTCTCTCTCTCTCTCTCTCTCTCTCTCTCTCTCTCTCTCTCTCTCTCTCTCTCTCTCTCTCTCTCTCTCTCTCTCTCTCTCTCTCTCTCCCTCCCTCCCTCCCTCCCTCTCTCTCCCCTATGTCCCTCCCTTCCTCTCTCTCTCCTCTGTCCCTCTTCCCTCCCTCTCCCCTCCCTCCCTCCCTCCCTCCCTCCTCCCTCCCTCCCCTCCCCTCCCCTCCCTCCCCTCCCTCCCTCCCTCCCTCCCTCCCTCCCTCCCTCCCTCCCTCCCTCCCTCCCTCTCTCTCCCTCCCTCCCCTCTCTCTCTCTCTCTCTCTCTCTCTCTCTCTCTCTCTCTCTCTCTCTCTCTCTCTCTCTCTCTCTCTCTCTCTCTCTCTCTCTCTCTCTCCCTCTGTCCCTCCCTTCCTCTCTCTCTCCTCTGTCCCTCTTCCCTCCCTCCCTCTCCCCTCCCTCCCTCTCTCTCCCCTCCCACGCCCCTCCCGCTCTCTCCCCTCCCTCCCTCTCTCTCCCTCCCTCTCCCCTCTCTCTCCCCTCTGTCCCTCTCTCTACCCACCCTCCCTCCCTCCCGCCCTTCCTCTCTTCTCCCTAGTCAGTCGATATGGATGACTGTGTTCTACAGTCTCTCCTCTCCCTGCTGGGCTGTCTCAGTCAACTCTTCCTCCTTATCAAGGTTATTCTTCTGTCTCTCCTTCTATCCCTCCATCTGTTTGTTATCATTAGTTTCCTACATTAGACAGCTTCCGTTCTGTTTCCTTGCTTTTCACTGTGTGGTGATTCATCAAATCCTTCATAGTGATAATATTACTGATGTATTCTATGCTTATTTTTTTTTTTTACATTTAGTTACCATGATGAGTTATAAGACGTGGTTGTGTTGTGGTTGTGTTATGGTTGTGTTATGGTTGTGTTATGGTTGTGTTGTGGATGTGTTTGTATGGTCGTTGTGTTATGACTGTATTGTAATGGTTGTAGTTGTCCCCCGTGTAGCTCAGTTGGTCGAGCATGGCGCTTGCAACGGCAGGGTAGTGGGTTCGATTCCCACGGGGGACAAGAATGAAATTTTTTGTAATCACTACTGTAAGTCGATCTGGATAAGTGCGTCTGCTAAATGACTAAAATGTTGTGGTTGTGTTATGGTTATTGTTGTGTGATGGTTGTGATTGTGTGATGGTTGTGTGATGGTTGTGGTTATGTTAGGACCTGAGGGAGCGGCAGGGGAAGCAGCAGGCTGTTCTAGAGGACCTCTGCAGAGTCAAGGAGCTGAAACTGAGAGAGATGGAGAGAGGGAGGGAGGAGGAGAGAGAGAGGAGGGGGGACGAGGAGGCTGCCAGGTGAGTCAAACACACACATACACACTAAACATCCAATATACTGACCATTATATGGTTCTTCATTTGGTCTTCAGTAAACACAGCACTGATCTGTATTGCCATTTGTTGTTGGCAGTTATCTTTGCAAAAGGCTGTGCAACCAAGCACTAGCTCCAGCGTGCACTAGCTCTGGGGTAATACTCTCCATGCCATTTGTCTTTATTTTTTCTCAATTTAAAATTGTAAACTTAAGTTTACAAAAAATAAAATAGGTTCTGCAATGTAGACAGTCCAATGGCAAGGTATGGAGACCAAACGTTTCAACTTATTTGAGAAGAAATAGGGAATTATTCAGCCTGGTCTCATTGACTAGACATAACATAGTAAACGTAAATCCTGGAGACTCAAATTAGCTGTGTTTGGTTACATAACACAAAAGGCTACTTAAGGCAAACAATGAAAGGAGGGTGTTTGGTCGGAGTGGATGGATGGGCGTATAACGCTGTGGAGGCTGGTGGGAGGCGCTATAGGAGGACAGGCTCATTGTAATGGCTGGAATGGAATCAATGGAACGGAGTCAAACATGTGGTTTCCATATGTTACTTACTTGGTGAAAGTGAAAGTGTTGTGGTCAGATGAGACCAAAATGGAGCTCTTTGGCATCAACTCAACTCGCCGTGTTTGGAGGAGGAGGAATGCTGCCTATGACCCCAAGAACACCATCCCCACCGTCAAACACGGAGGTGGAAACATTATGCTTTGGGGGTGTTTTTCTGCTAAGGGGACAGGACAACTTCACCGCATCAAAAGGACGATGGACGGGGCCAGCCTTCCCTCAGCCAGGGCATTGAAAATGGGTCGTGGATGGGTATTCCAGCATGACAATGACCCAAAACACATGGCCAAGTCAACAAAGGAGTGGCTCAAGAAGAGGCACATTAAGGTCCTGGAGTGGCCTAGCCAGTCTCCAGACCTTAATCCCATAGAAAATCTGTGGAGGGAGCTGAAGGTTCGAGTTGCCAAACGTCAGCCTCGAAACCTTAATGACTTGGAGAAGATCTGCAAAGAGGAGTGTGACAAAATCCCTCCTGAGATGTGTGCAAACCTGGTGGCCAACTACAAGAAACGTCTGACCTCTGTGATTGCCAACAAGGGTTTTGCCACCACAAAGTCATGTTTTGCAGAGGGATCAAATACTTATTTCCCTCATTAAAATGCAAATCAATTGATAACATTTTTGACATGCGTTTTTCTGGATTTTTTTGTTGTTATTCTGTCTCTCACTGTACAAATAAACCTACCATTAAAATTATAGACTGATCATGTCTTTGTCAGTGGGCAAACGTACAAAATCAGCAGGGGATCAAATACTTTTTTCCCTCACTGTATATATATATTTTCTCCCTCGCTCTTGCTTCTCCTTCATTTTGCAAGAAATTTATTTGTTCAAAACTGTTCAACTATTGTCTTTCTCTTTGAGTCAAGTCCTCACCACATTTTATGCACTGCAGTGCTAGCTAGCTGTAGCTTATGCTTTCAGAAATAGATTCATTCTCTGATCATTTGATTGGGTGGACAACATGTCAGTTCATGCTGCAAGAGCTCTGATAGGTTGGAGGACGGAAGGGGGTGACAACCATGAGCCTCCTAGGTTTTGTATTGAAGTCAATATACCTAGAGGAGGACGGAAACTAGCTGTCCTCCGGCTACACCATGGTGCTATCCTACAGAGTGCTGTTGAGGCTACTGTAGACCTTCATTGTAAAACAGTGTGTGTATATATATATATATATATATATATATATATATATATATATATATATATATATATATATATATATATATTACCCCTTTTTTCCCGCAATATCGTGATATCCAATTGCGATTCAGTAATTACCCATCGCTGCAACTCCCCAATTGGCTCGGGAGAGGTGAGGTCGAGTCATGCGTGGGGTGAGACAGGGATGCAGTTTAAGCCCCACCCACTTCAACATATTATATATCCGAAACATGAGCCGCCAAACTGCCCTTCTTAACATCCGCCCGCTGTACCAATGTTTTGGAGGAAACACCGCTCAACTGACCACCGCAGTCAGCCTGCAGGCACCCGGCCCTCCACAAGGAGTCGCTAGAGCGCGATGAGCAAAGTAAAGCCCCCCGGCAAAGTAAAGCCCCTCCCCTAACCCGGACGATGCTGGGCCAATTGTGTGCCGCCCTATGGGTCTCCCGGTCACGGCCGGTTATGACACAGCCTGGGATCGAACCCGGGTCTGTAGTAACGCCTTAGACCGCTGCGCCACTCGGGAGGCCGTATATTTAGTATAGTTTTATCAAATAATTATCGCTTTTGTTTATGTTTCACTATATAAAGAAATATAAAAAAATCACTGAAGAGGAAGTCTCCCCTTCCTCCTCTGCGGAGCTCAGTGTAGATGTTTGTGTCCACTCATCAGACAAGCCAAGCTGGAGGAGGAGAGGAGAGACCAGGAGAGGAGAGACCAGGAGAGGAGAGAGGAGGAGAGGAGAGAGGAGGAGAGGAGAGACCAGGAGAGGAGAGACCAGGAGAGGAGAGAGGAGGAGAGGAGAGAGGAGGAGAGGAGAGACCAGGAGAGGAGAGACCAGGAGAGGAGAGAGGAGCAGGATGAGTGGGTGCACCAGAGGAGGCAGCAGGAGGAGCAGAAACAGAGGGAGGAAGAGGCCCATCTCAGAGTGACCCAGGAGGAGAGGAGGAGGTGCAGAGAGGAGGAGGAGAGGAGGAGGTGCAGAGAGGAGGAGGAGAGGAGGCGGCGAGTAGAGCAGCAGGAGAGAGGAGGAGGCCAGCATCCGGCGCTGACCTCCTGCAGAGCCCTGTACCCCTTCACCACACGCAACGCTGACGAGCTCAGCCTGGACGCTGACTGTTTCATAGAGGTACACACACACCATACACACACACACACACACACACACACACACACACACACACACATACTGACCACACAAACAAACACACTGAACACACACACTGAAAACACACTCAACACACACACACACACACACACAAACACACACACACACACATGTTAAAAGTGGACTCCCAGTGACACCACTTAAAACTCTGTTTCCCATGATGCAGGTAGATGATGAGACGGCGGGGGAGCCTGGTTTGCTGTGTGGTTACCGTGGTTACCAGAGCTACGCTGAGAGATGCCCCACCCCCCTTGCCCCTGCCCACACCCTACTTCCCCCCTCCTGTCCCCCGCTACCACCCAGCCCGGGGTAAGAGACGCATCACAACGGTCTTCATGTTCCCTAATGGCTATTCCCTATTTAGTGCACTACTTTTGACCAGGGCCCGTTGAAGACTTAGCCTGGCCCGTTGAAGACTTAGCCTGGCCCGTTGAAGACTTAGCCTGGCCCGTTGAAGACTTAGCCTGGCCCGCTGAAGACTTAGCCTGGCCCGTTGAAGACTTAGCCTGGCCCGTTGAAGACTTAGCCTGGCCCGTTGAAGACTTAGCCTGGCCCGTTGAAGACTTAGCCTGGCCCGTTGAAGACTTAGCCTGGCCCGTTGAAGACTTAGCCTGGCCCGTTGAAGACTTAGCCTGGCCCGTTGAAGACTTAGCCTGGCCCGTTGAAGACTTAGCCTGTCTGTCATGTATTCTATATGGCCCATCTCTTATTGATATTGATAAAGGTCTTTGTATCTGTATGTTATTGGCGTTGGGTGATGTCATGGGCAGCAACATTGAGGCTATCTCCATTTAGTCCATTTTCTTCTTATTTTGTGATTGAAGTGTAAAGCTAATATTGGTGATTTACCGCCACCTGCAGTGCTGGAGTCCTGAACCAAATCTTGGCATTAATTTATTGTGGCCACTAGATGGTGGCAGTGATATATATCTTAAAGCCGTTTCCAAACCAGGGAACCCAATTTGAAGAAGCAGCCAATGCTCTGATCATTGGCTGATTGCGCCCAACCCATAGGAATCCCCGCCCAGTTGGCTACTTTAAAATGGTGGAAGCCCTCCATGTCCATGTCCATGTCCATGTCCATGCTAAAACGGGTTCTATCCATCTAGAGTCCTCTGTCTCTATACATTTCCTGACTTCCTGTTACTCAGACTTCCTGACGGAGAGATGGTAGGAGCAGGACGGAACCCCGTCACAGACTCCTCCCGGGAAAACAACACGCACACAGAGCAATGATACAAACACACTTATATAGGGACAAATGACCAAACATGCACAAGAAAACATACACTAAGCATGTGTGTGTGTTGTCTACAGGACCACTGTTGATGAGTTGGAGAGCCCAGATCCCAGCCAGCTGGAACGTAAGTGTGCCGCTCTTTGTTCACTTTCAGCCAGGTTGAGTCCCAAATGGTCAAAGTAGTGCACTACATAGGGAATAGGGTGCCATTCTCTGGTCTAAAGTAGTGCACTATATAGGGAATAGGGTGCCATTCTCTGGTCTAAAGTAGTGCACTATATAGGGAATAGGGTGCCATTCTCTGGTCTAAAGTAGTGCACTATATAGGGAATAGGGTGTCATTCTCTGGTCTAAAGTAGTGCACTATATAGGGAATAGGGTGCCATTCTCTGGTCTAAAGTAGTGCACTATATAGGGAATAGGGTGCCATTCTCTGGTCTAAAGTAGTGCACTATATAGGGAATAGGGTGCCATTCTCTGGTATAAAGTAGTGCACTATATAGGGAATAGGGTGCCATTCTCTGGTCTAAAGTAGTGCACTATATAGGGAATAGGGTGCCATTCTCTGGTCTAAAGTAGTGCACTATATAGGGAATAGGGTGCCATTCTCTGGTCTAAAGTAGTGCACTATATAGGGAATAGGGTGCCATTCTCTGGTCTAAAGTAGTGCACTATATATGGAATAGGGTGCCATTCTCTGGTCTAAAGTAGTGCACTATATAGGGAATAGGGTGCCATTCTCTGGTCTAAAGTAGTGCACTATATAGGGAATAGGGAGCCATTCTCTGGTCTAAAGTAGTGCACTATATAGGGAATAGGGTGCCATTCTCTGGTCTAAAGTAGTGCACATATAGGGAATAGGGTGCCATTCTCTGGTCTAAAGTAGTCCACTATATAGGGAATAGGGTGCCATTCTCTGGTCTAAAGTAGTGCACTATATAGGGAATAGGGTGCCATTCTCTGGTCTAAAGTAGTGCACTATATAGGGAATAGGGTGCCATTTGGGACGCAGTAAAAAGGTTGCTGTTAGATTATTTTATTCTGGGATGTGGTTATGCATGTCTCCTCCAATCAGAAGTTGTGTTGTTGCCTCATCGCGCTGTGTTCTGTCCAATCAGACGTGTTGTTGCTCCTCACGCTCCAATCAGACATGTTGTTGCTCCATCACGCGGGTGTTCTCCTCCAATCGGACGTGTTGTTGCTCACCCAGCTGTGTTCTGTCCAATCAGAAGTTGTGTTCAAATCAAATAACATTTTATTTGTCACATGCGCCGAATACAACAGGTGTAGACCTTACTGTGAAATGCTTACTGACAAGCCCTTAACCAACAATGCAGTTATAAGAAAAAAGTGTTAAGTAAAAAATAGATAAGTTAAAAAATAACTAATTAAAGAGCAAGTAAAATAAAATAACAGTAGGGAGGCTATATACAGGGGGGTACCGGTACAGAGTCAATGGGAAATAACAGTAGGGAGGCTATATAAAGGGGGTACCGGTACAGAGTCAATGGGAAATAACAGTAGGGAGGCTATATACAGGGGGTACCGGTACAGAGTCAATGGGAAATAACAGTAGGGAGGCTATATACAGGGGGTACCGGTACAGAGTCAATGGGAAATAACAGTAGGGAGGCTATATACAGGGGGTACCGGTACAGAGTCAATGTGTAATAACAGTAGGGAGGCTATATACAGGGGGTACCGGTACAGAGTCAATGGGAAATAACAGTAGGGAGGCTATATACAGGGGGTACCGGTACAGAGTCAATGGGAAATAACAGTAGGGAGGCTATATAGCTTAGTGGTTAAGAGCGTTGTGCCAGTAACCGAAAGGTCGCTGGTTCTAATCCCCGAGCCGACTAGGTGAAAAACCTGTCGATGTGCCCTTGAGCAAGGCACTTAGCCCTAATTGCTCCTGTAAGTCGCTCTGGATAAGAGCGTCTGCTAAATGACCAATTTATTTATTTATATTTATTTATATACAGGGGGTACCGGTACAGAGTCAATGGGAAATAACAGTAGGGAGGCTATATACAGGGGGTACCGGTACAGAGTCAATGGGAAATAACAGTAGAGATGCTATATACAGGGGGTACCGGTACAGAGTCAATGTGTAATAACAGTAGGGAGGCTATATACAGGGGGTACCGGTACAGAGTCAATGGGAAATAACAGTAGGGAGGCTATATACATGGGGTACCGGTACTGAGTCAATGTGCTGGGGCACCGGTTAGTCGAGGTAATTGAGGTAATATGTACATGTAGGTAGAGGTAAAGTAACTATGCATAGATAATAAACAGAGAGTAGCAGCAGCATAAAAGATGGGGTGGGGTGGGTTGGGCAAAGCAAATAGTCCGTTTAGCCATGATTAGCTGTTAAGAAGCCTTTTGGACCTAGACTTGGCGCTCCGGTACCGCTCACCAAGCTGTATTCTGTCCAATCAGAGTTCGTGGCCCTGTACACCTATGAGAGCCCGGAGGCGGGCGACCTGACATTCTCTGAGGGGGACGTAGTCATGGTAACAGAGCAGGAGGGGGAGTGGTGGAGGGGGTGCATTGGAAACCGGACCGGAGTGTTCCCTTCCAACTACGTCAAACCCATGGAACCAGAGGTTAGTATCCATGACCCTTGACCCCTAACCCTGACCCCTAACCAGTGTTGGGGAAAATTACTTTTAAAAGTAACTTGTTAGGTTTCAACGTTACTTACTGTGGAAAGTAACTTGTTACATTACATCGTTACTTAAAACAGAAAACCCTCTTAAAATGCCTCGGTCGTTGTCCTGCCCCACACTACCCAGAATGCCTACTTAGTACTGGCGGGATAACGTGGAACGTTCTGCTAAACTAAAGATACGCTGTCAGCAGCGCTGATGTCATCATGGCAGAGCTCATTCAGACGTCCTAAAGGATGTTTTAGTTGTTTCAGTAAATTCAACAAAGAAACATTATTATTCGGCCTTCGTGGTTCAGCAGCTGATAATGAAACCGTTCCACAAACCGTGTGAAGGAGAAGGAGAAATGTGTTCACATTATTATAATAATGATGTATAACTAGCAGCCCGTTCTGACCGAATTCCATATTAAACTAACGAAATGTCTGATGAACGCAAACAAAAGTGTTGCATCACAACGAAATTCTATCTTGATAAATCCAACGCAATCAAAGGAACATTGTCCATAAATCAAAACCAACATCTAGGTAGCTTTATGAAACGGAATATACAGTACATATTAAAGACACTAAATGCAAGCCAGTCACAACAAACCCGACTTGAAATAGCGACATGAAAATAAAAATAACCTGCGTATTAAACCGGTTAGAGGGGGTAGTGGTTAGAGGGGGTAGTGGTTAGAGGGGGTAGTGGTTAGAGGGGGTAGTGGTTATAGGGGGTAGTGGTTAGAGGGGGTAGTGGTTAGAGGGGGTAGTGGTTATAGGGGGTAGTGGTTGAGGGGGTAGTGGTTAGAGGGGGTAGTGGTTAGAGGGGATGGTGGTTAGAGGGGGGAAGTGGTTAGAGGGGGTAGTGGTTAGAGGGGTAGTGGTTAGAGGGGGTAGTGGTTAGAGGGGTAGTGGTTGAGGGGGTAGTGGTTAGAGGGGGTAGTGGTTAGGGGGGGTAGTGGTTAGAGGGGTAGTGGTTAGAGGGGTAGTGGTTAGAGGGGGATAGTGGTTAGAGGGGGTAGTGGTTAGAGGGGGTAGTGGTTAGAGGGGATAGTGGTTAGAGGGGGTAGTGGTTAGAGGGGATAGTGGTTAGAGGGGGTAGTGGTTAGAGGGGGTAGTGGTTAGAGGGGGTAGTGGTTAGAGGGGATAGTGGTTAGAGGGGGTAGTGGTTAGTGGTTAGTGACAGTTTGCATTCTCTTATGAAGTTTCTCTCCTTTTCTTCTACCAATTCTAAATCGTGTGAAAACTTCCAGGATGTAAAGGCTGTTGTCTCTGCCATCTTGCTAGCTTGCTAGCTTCCCGCCACAACATTCTTGAAGAAACAGGAAGAGTGTGAACTTAGGGGAAGGGATTTTTATTTTTTATTTTGCTAAAATAAAAAGGGACATCGTATTTAAAAAGTAACAATTTCCTTATTTGAAAAAATAACTAAGTATCTGATTACTTAAATTGGAAAAACTAATGCGTTAAGTTACTCGTTACTACAAAAAAGTAATTTGAGTACTTTGTAACGCGTTAGCCCCTAACCCTAACTCAACCAGAGGAGAGGAGAGAGAACTGGACTAAGAGGTCTCATGTCAGGTTGCAAAATTCCCAGTTGGAGGATTCTGGATTTTCTGCTTATTCCCTCTTCCAACCGGATATCTGGAAAACCTGGGAATTTTGGGAAAAACAGCACTACAGATTAACAAAACATGGTGACGTTTCAGTCACAATAACCTTACAGTCCTTTCCTACTCCGGCCGGGGAAAAATGTTATTGGACATACAGCAACCAACAAAGGTTGAGAACCAGTGATACAGAGAACAGGTTTCAGTCGCATGGCAGTCTGTCACCATGTTGTTGTTGTGATGGAATATGGTCCATTGTGTTATGGAGAGTCCATTTCTGTGGCTTTGTGTTTCCAGATCACTAGGCCTGGAGCGGCTTCCAAGAAACCCGGTGAGGACAAACACAAGAATGCACGCACACGCACACAAAACACATAGAAACCCTAATAATTATAGTAGCAACACTTCAGATCGATTTTAAAGTGTCAACAGATATAGGCTAAACCTCCAACCTGTCTCTCTGGTCTCTGATTGGTCGATAGAGATCGCCCAGGCGGTCATGGCCACAGTCACCCTGACTACGGAGCAGCTAAGTCTGTCGCCGGGGCAACTGATCGTGGTCCAGGCCAAGAACTCCACTGGCTGGTGGCTTGGGGAACTGCAGGTCAGCTGACTAGTGACATCACAACATCTACCTAGTGTATTGTGTTGCTCTGGGGTAAGGTGTTCCCCTGGGTTCCCTACCCAATCCTAACCTTAATGTAAAAACTGACCCCAGATCGGCGTCCAGGGGCAACTTCACCTTAGACCGTATGGATGTTGTGTGTGTAACTAAGACTGCCTTTACACAGGCAGCCCAATTCTGATATTTTGCCCAACTATTGGCAAAAAAAAAAAGCTGATATGATTGGTCAAAAGACAAATGAGTAAAAATAATATCAGAAATGGGCAGCCTAAATGTATGTTGCTTTCTTGTCCAGAAGAAAGAGATGTCAAACTCAATGGGACTTCCTGGTTAAATGAAAGACCAGCAGAATACTAGAGCAGTAGATAAGTGTCTTCTGTCCCCCAGGCTAGGGGGAAGAGGCCACAAAGAGGCTGGTTCCACTCCTCTAATGTCTTCTGTCCCCAGGCTGGGGAAGAGAGGCTGGTTCCACTCCTCTAATGTCTTCTGTCCCCCAGGCTGGGCACAAAGAGGCTGGTTCCACTCCTCTAATGTCTTCTGTCCCCCAGGCTAGGGGGAAGAGGCCACAAAGAGGCTGGTTCCACTCCTCTAATGTCTTCTGTCCCCCAGGCTAGGGGGAAGAGGCCACAAAGAGGCTGGTTCCACTCCTCTAATGTCAAAGTCCTTGCTCCCACCAGCAACAAGACAACTCCTGCACCTGTCCCAGGTAACAACTGGCTGATCAATACTGACTGGTCTGGTCAGAATACTGTCTGATCTATACTAAATATGTCTACCTGACTGGTCAGAATACTGTCTGATCTATACTAAATATGTCTACCTGACTGGTCAGAATACTGTCTGATCTATACTAAATATGTCTACCTGACGGGTCAGAATACTGTCTGATCTATACTAAATATGTCTACCTGACTGGTCAGAATACTGTCTGATCTATACTAAATATGTCTACCTGACTGGTCAGAATACTGTCTGATCTATACTAAATATGTCTACCTGACTGGTCAGAATACTGTCTGATCTATGCTAAATATGTCTACCTGACTGGTCAGAATACTGTCTGATCTATACTAAATATGTCTACCTGACTGGTCAGAATACTGTCTGATCTATACTAAATATGTCTACCTGACGGGTCAGAATACTGTCTGATCTATACTAAATATGTCTACCTGACTGGTCAGAATACTGTCTGATCTATACTAAATATGTCTACCTGACTGGTCAGAATACTGTCTGATCTATACTAAATATGTCTACCTGACTGGTCAGAATACTGTCTGATCTATACTAAATATGTCTACCTGACTGGTCAGAATACTGTCTGATCTATACTAAATATGTCTACCTGACTGGTCAGAATACTGTCTGATCTATGCTAAATATGTCTACCTGACTGGTCAGAATACTGTCTGATCTATACTAAATATGTCTACCTGACTGGTCAGAATACTGTCTGATCTATACTAAATATGTCTACCTGACTGGTCAGAATACTGTCTGATCTATACTAAATATGTCTACCTGACTGGTCAGAATACTGTCTGATCTATACTAAATATGTCTACCTGACTGGTCAGAATACTGTCTGATCTATACTAAATATGTCTACCTGACTGGTCAGAATACTGTCTGATCTATACTAAATATGTCTACCTGACTGGTCAGAATACTGTCTGATCTATGCTAAATATGTCTACCTGACTGGTCAGAATACTGTCTGATCTATACTAAATATGTCTACCTGACTGGTCAGAATACTGTCTGATCTATACTAAATATGTCTACCTGACTGGTCAGAATACTGTCTGATCTATACTAAATATGTCTACCTGACTGGTCAGAATACTATCTGATCTATACTAAATATGTCTACCTGACTGGTCAGAATACTGTCTGATCTATACTAAATATGTCTACCTGACTGGTCAGAATACTATCTGATCTATACTAAATATGTCTACCTGACTGGTCAGAATACTGTCTGATCTATACTAAATATGTCTACCTGACTGGTCAGAATACTGTCTGATCTATACTAAATATGTCTACCTGACTGGTCAGAATACTGTCTGATCTATACTAAATATGTCTACCTGACTGGTCAGAATACTGTCTGATCTATACTAAATATGTCTACCTGACTGGTCAGAATACTGTCTGATCTATACTAAATATGTCTACCTGACTGGTCAGAATACTGTCTGATCTATACTAAATATGTCTACCTGACTGGTCAGAATACTGTCTGATCTATACTAAATATGTCTACCTGACTGGTCAGAATACTGTCTGATCTATACTAAATATGTCTACCTGACTGGTCAGAATACTGTCTGATCTATGCTAAATATTTCTACATCACCCATCTGCACCAGGGTTGGGTTCCATTTAAATTCCAGTCAGTTCAGAAAGTAAACCGAATTCCAATTCCACATTTTCCTAATTGAACAGTATTGGAACGGAATCGGAATTGGAGTTGGAATTTCATTGTACTTTCTGAATTGACTGGAATTGAAATGGAATTGACCCCAACCCTGATCTATAAAATACATTTCTACCTGTAGCATCTACACTATACATGTATATCTGTGGCAGGTAATAAACACTGAATCATAGTGGTATAAACCCTCTATAACAGGGGTGTCAAACATCCTCACTAATCCGTCCCACGTGTGGTTTCAGTAAAAAAGCAACAAAAAAAAACGTCATTTTTTAAATGGAATATTTTTTCAGGGGAGGGGAGGGGGACGAACTCAATATATTTTAAAATAAAATATGCCCCTCTATACCCTCTATTTGTATTTCTTTGTATTTATTAAGGTATCCCCATTAGTTCCTGCCAAGGCAGCAGCTACTCTTCCTGGGGTTTATTATGGATCCCCATTAGTTCCTGCCAAGGCAGCAGCTACTCTTCCTGGAGTTTATTATGGATCCCCATTAGCTCCTGCCAAGGCAGCAGCTACTCTTCCTGGGGTTTATTATGGATCCCCATTAGTTCCTGTCAAGGCAGCAGCTACTCTTCCTGGGGTTTATTATGGATCCCCATTAGTTCCTGCCAAGGCAGCAGCTACTCTTCCTGGAGTTTATTATGGATCCCCATTAGTTCCTGCCAAGGCAGCAGCTACTCTTCCTGGGGTTTATTATGGATCCCCATTAGTTCCTGCCAAGGCAGCAGCTACTCTTCCTGGGGTTTTTTATGGATCCCCATTAGTTCCTGCCAAGGCAGCTGCTACTCTTCCTGGGGTTTATTATGGATCCCCATTAGTTCCTGCCAAGGCAGCAGCTTACTCTTCCTGGGGGTTTGGTATGGATCCCCATTAGTTCCTGCCAAGGCAGCAGCTACTCTTCCTGGGGTTTATTATGGATCCCCATTAGTTCCTGCCAAGGCAGCAGCTACTCTTCCTGGGGTTTATTATGGATCCACATTAGTTCCCGCCAAGGCAGCAGCTACTCTTCCTGGGGTTTATTATGGATCCCCATTAGTTCCTGCCAAGGCAGCAGCTACTCTTCCTGGGGTTTATTATGGATCCCCATTAGTTCATGTCAAGGCAGCAGCTACTCTTCCTGGGGTCCAGCAACATTAAGGCAGCTACAGTGCCTTCAGAAAGTATTCACACCCCTTGACTTATTCCACATTGTGTTGTGTTACAGCCTGATCCTAACCCATAAATAAATACAAATGATCACCCATCTACACACAATACCCCATAATAACAAAGTGAAAACATGTTTTTAGAAATGCTTGCAAATGTATTGAAAATGAAATATATAAATATCTCATTTACATAAGTATTCACACCCCTGAGTCAATACATGTTAGAATCACCTTTGGCAGCGATTACAGCTGGGAGTCTTTCTGGGTAAGTCTCTAAGAGCTTTGCACACCTGGATTGAACAATATTTGCACATAAAAATTCTTCAAGCTCTGTCAAGTTGGTAGTTGATCATTGCTACACAGTCATTTTCAAGTCTTGACATAGATTTTCAAGTAGTTTTAAGTAGAAACTGTAACTTCGCCACTCAAGAACATTCACGGTCTTCTTGGTAAGCAACTCAAGTATAGATTTGCCCTTGTGTTTTAGGTTATTGTCCTGCTGAAAGGTGAATTAATCTCCCAGTGTTTGGTGGAAAGCAGACTGAACCAGGTTTTCCTCTAGGATTTTGCCTGTGCTTAGCTCCATTCCATTGATTTTTTTTCCTGAAAAACTCCCCAGTCCTTAACGATTACAAGCATACCCATAACATAATGCAGCTACCACTATGCTTGAAAATTTAATGATCCCAAGCCCAAAAAATCCCAAATGATTGTGCAGTTATCCAATACATATATGATATAGGCTACTCCACATTATACCTATGACAGAAAAACATAAAAGCGCATAGATGTAGCTAGCTATATAAAGCCCATAGATGTAGTTGTTGCCTTCTCACCAAGCTGCTTGCCTATTGTCCTGTAGCCCATCCCAGCCTTGTGCAGGTCTACAATTTTATCTGTGGGAATCGAACCCACAACCCTGGCGTTGCAAACTGAGCTACATCCCTGCCGGCCATTCCCTCCCCTACCCTGGACGACACTGGGCCAATTGTGCGCCGCCCCATGGGTCTGATTTAAAAAATGTTTACATTGATTTTTTTTGTCATCCATCTACACACAATACCCCATAATGACAAAGTAAAGACATGTTTTTAGAAATATTTGCAATTGGAAATTAAATACATAAATATCTAATTGACAGAAATATTCACTTCCCTGAGCAAATACATGTTAGAATCACCTTTGGCAGCGATTACAGCTGTGAGTCTTTCTGGGTCAGTCTCTAAGAGCTTTGCACACCTGAATTGAACAATATTTGCACATTATTATGTTTAGAATTCTTCAAGCTCTGTCAAGTGTATTGTTGATCATTGCTAGACAGCCGTTTTCAAGTCTTGCCAAAGACTTTTAAGCCGATTTAAGTCAAAAGTGTAACTCGGCCACTCAGGAACATTAAATGTAGTCTTGGTAAGCAACTCCAGTGTACACAGTGCCTTCAGAAAGTATTCAGACCCATTTACTTTGTTTGTTACAGCCTTATTCTAACATTAAATAAATAAAAAAAACTCACTAGTCCAAAATCGCAATTTAATCCATTTTAAATTCAGGCAAATTCAATCAAAATGTGGAATTAGTCAAGAGGTGTGTATACTTTCTGAAGGCTCTGTATATCCTCCTTACCCTGGTGCATCCGCCTGTGTTTCCAGTGGAAGTCATTTGATAGAGGAACCCTGAAAAGCAGAGTATGACTGTTCCACTCTTTTCTTTTTCTATTTCACTGACGTCCCTAACTCCTCCTCCATGCATCTCTGACCCCGCCCCTTGACCCCAGTGTGCCAGGTACGGCTACACAGCAGCCAATCAGGACGAGATGAGCTTCTCCAAGGGTCAACTGATCAACGTTCTGGACAATGACAACCCTGATTGGTGGAATGGAGAGGTCAACGGTGTCACGGGGCTGTTGCCACCATGACAACTGAGTCCGACTCCAGCCAGTAATGTGAGACCACACCTCTCCCTCCTCTTCCCCCTACTCCTCCTCTTCTTCCTCCTACCCTCCTCCCCCTACTCCTCCTCCTCTTCCTCCTACCCCCCTCCCCCTACTCCTCCTCTTCTTCCTCCTACCCCCCTCCCCCTACTCCTCCTCTTCTTCCCTCCTCCCCCCTCCCCCTACTCCTCCTCCTCTTCCTCCTCCCCCCCTCCCCCTACTCCTCCTCTTCTTCCTCCTACCCCCCTCCCCCTACTCCTCCTCTTCTTCCTCCTACCCCCCCCCTCCCCCTACTCCTCCTCCTCTTCCTCCTACCCCCCTCCCCTACTCCTCCTCTTCTTCCTCCTACCCCCCTCCCCCTACTCCTCCTCTTCTTCTCCTCCCCCCTCCCCTACTCCTCCTCCTCTTCCTCCTCCCCTCCCCTCCTCCTCCTCTTCTTCCTCCTACCCCCCTCCCCCTACTCCTCCTCTTCTTCCTCCCCCCTCCCCCTACTCCTCCTCTTCTTCCTCCTACCCCCCTCCCCCTACTCCTCCTCTTCTTCCTCCTACCCCCCTCCCCCTACTCCTTCCTCTTCTTCTCCTACCTCCCCTACTCCTCCTCTCTTCCTCCTCCCCCCCTCCCTACTCCTCCTCTTCTTCCTCCTACCCCCTCCCCCTACTCCTCCTCTTCTTCCTCCTCCTCCCCTACTCCTCCTCTTCTTCCTCCTACCCTCCCCTACTCCTCCTCTTCTTCCTCCTACCCCCTCCCCCTACTCCTCCTCCTCTTCCTCCTACCCCCCTCCCCCTACTCCTCTTCCTCCTAACCCCCTCCCCTACTCCTCCTCTTCTTCCTCCTACCCCCTACCCCTACTCCTCCTCCTCTTCCTCCTCCCCCCTCCCCCTACTCCTCCTCTTCTTCCTCCTACCCCCCTCCCCCTACTCCTCCTCTTCTTCCTCCTCCCCCTCCCCCTACTCCTCCTCCTCTTCCTCCTACCCCCCTCCCCCTACTCCTCCTCCTCTTTCTCCTACCCTCCTCCCCCTACTCCTCCTCTTCTTCCTCCTACCCCCTCCCCTACTCCTCCTCTTCTTCCTCCTACCCCCCTCCCCCTACTCCTCCTCTTCTTCCTCCTACCCCCTCCCCCTACTCCTCCTCCTCTTCCTCCTACCCCCCCCCCCCTACTCCTCCTCCTCTTCCTCCTACCCCTCCCCCTACTCCTCCTCTTCTTCCTCCTACCCCCTCCCCTACTCCTCCTCCTCTTCCTCCTACCCCCCTCCCCCTACTCCTCCTCCTCTTCCTCCTACCCCCCTCCCCCTACTCCTCCTCTTCTTCCTCCTACCCCCTCCCCCTACTCCTCCTCCTCTTCCTCCTACCCCCCCTCCCCCTACTCCTCCTCTTCTTCCTCCTACCCCCTCCCCTACTCCTCCTCCTCTTCCTCCTACCCCCTCCCCCTACTCCTCCTCCTCTTCCTCCTACCCCCCTCCCCCTACTCCTCCTCTTCTTCCTCCTACCCCCCTCCCCCTACTCCTCCTCCTCTTCCTCCTACCCCCTCCCCCTACTCCTCCTCTTCTTCCTCCTACCCCCCTCCCCCTACTCCTCCTCTTCTTCCTCCTACCCCCCTCCATCTACCAGTCCTCTTCCTCTTCCCCCTCCATATTCATTGATGGACAGCAGTGGTTCTCTGTTAACAAGAGGGACCTTAATCAGGCCCCACATAATGACAGACACAAATGAATCAGGAATGATTACATGGGCATATTCATATTAGTGACAAATAATGTTCCAAGCAGGTTTGTATTATTAATAGGTATTTGATATAGAAGTCTTTCATGTCAGGAAAAGTTCACAGATAGGAATATTGAAATATATCAATGACTGCTGTCTCTCTCTCTCCCTCTCTCTCTCCATCCACCTCTCCTCATCTCTCTCCCTCTACCTCTCTCTCTCCATCCACCTCTCCTCATCTCTCTCCCTCTCCCTCTCTCTCCATCCACCTCTCCTCATCTCTCTCCCTCTCCCTCTCTCTCTCCATCCACCTCTCCTCATCTCTCTCCCTCTCCCTCTTTCTCTCCATCCACCTCTCCTCATCTCTCTCCCTCTCCCTCTCTCTCTCCATCCACCTCTCCTCATCTCTCTCCCTCTCCCTCTCTCTCTCCATCCACATCTCCTCATCTCTCTCCCTCTCCCTCTCTCTCCATCCACCTCTCCTCTCCTCATCTCTCTCACTCTCCCTCTCCTCTTCTCCTTTCTCCTCTCCTCTCCTCTCCTCTCCTCTCCTCTCCTCTCCTCTCCTCTCCTCTCCTCTCCTCTCCTCTCCTCTCCTCTCTCTCCCTCTCCTCTTCTCCACTGCATCTCTTTCTCTTTGTAGGACAGTAACGCTGGCACCTTGTCCTCTTCCTCTACTACTTCCTCTCTGAGCCAATCAGAGCTCAGAATGCCCTGTCGCTCCTGGAAGCCCTGCCTCCTCATCTGCCAGCGAGTCCCTCCTCCTCTTCTTCCACCTCCTCTTCCTCCTCCTCTTCCTCCAGTCTCTGATTCAATCTCCTTTAGGATGTTTTCTTATCTTCTATCCTCTCACTCTTTTTTTCTCTCTTTATTTCTCTCTCTCTCCTCTATCATAACTTGTTCTCTCTCTCCTCTACCATAACTTGTTCTCTCTCTCCTCTATCATAACTTGTTCTCTCTCTCCTCTACCATAACTTGTTCTCTCTCTCTCCTCTACCATAACTTGTTCTCTCTCTCCTCTACCATAACTTGTTCTCTCTCTCCTCTATCATAACTTGTTCTCTCTCTCTCTCCTCTACCATAACTTGTTCTCTCTCTCCTCTATCATAACTTGTTCTCTCTCTCTCCTCTATCATAACTTGTTCTCTCTCTCCTCTACCATAACTTGTTCTCTCTCTTCTCTATCATAACTTGTTCTCTCTCTTCTCTATCATAACTTGTTCTCTCTCTCCTCTACCATAACTTGTTCTCTCTCTCCTCTACCATAACTTGTTCTCTCTCTCTCCTCTATCATAACTTGTTCTCTCTCTCCTCTACCATAACTTGTTCTCTCTCTTCTCTATCATAACTTGTTCTCTCTCTCCTCTACCATAACTTGTTCTCTCTCTCCTCTATCATAACTTGTTCTCTCTCTCTCTCCTCTATCATAACTTGTTCTCTCTCTCTCTCCTCTACCATAACTTGTTCTCTCTCTCTCCTCTATCATAACTTGTTCTCTCTCTCTCCTCTATCATAACTTGTTCTCTCTCTCTCCTCTATCTTAACTTGTTCTCTCCTATTCTCTATCTTAACTTGTTCTCTCTCTCCTCTATCATAACTTGTTCTCTCTCTCTCTCCTCTATCATAACTTATCTCTCTCTCCTCTATCATAACTTGTTATCTCTCTCTCCTCTATCATAACTTGTTCTCTCTCTCCTCTACCATAACTTGTTCTCTCTCTCCTCTACCATAACTTGTTCTCTCTCTCCTCTACCATAACTTGTTCTCTCTCTCCTCTACCATAACTTGTTCTCTCTCTCTCTCCTCTATCATAACTTGTTCTCTCTCTCCTCTACCATAACTTGTTCTCTCTCTCTCTCTCTCCTCTATCATAACTTGTTCTCTCTCTCTCTCCTCTACCATAACTTGTTCTCTCTCTCCTCTATCATAACTTGTTCTCTCTCTCTCCTCTATCATAACTTGTTATCGCTCTCTCTCCTCTATCATAACTTATCTCTCTCTCTCCTATATCATAACTTGTTCCCTCTCTCTCTCTTTTCTATCATAACTTGTTCTCTCTCTCTCCTCTATCATAACTTGTTCTCTCTCTTCTCTATCATAACTTGTTCTCTCTCTCTCCTCTATCATAACTTGTTCTCTCTCTCTCCTCTATCATAACTTGTTCTCTCTCTCCTCTATCATAACTTGTTATCGCTCTCTTTTCTATCATAACTTGTCCTCTCTCTCTCCTCTGCCTCTTTCTCTGGATAGAGTATGTGTACTCTACCCAGGGAGAGAGGCAGATACATGACTTATATTAACTATTATCTATTGTTCCTCTGAAATGATGTCAAAATCATGGTTTAGATTTGCTTTAGACTAGAATAAAAAAAAAATGTATACAGCTTATAAGACATCTCTGAGAAATTGCTACTGTAGTTGACCTAATATGCACTAAATAAAAGTAATGTAGTTTTGTAAGATTAGGCTTTTACCCACCTGTATGGCTGTATGTAAAACACAGGGTCATTCATACTAACGTCCTAGCGACTAGAAAGTAATCACAACGTGGCTAACTCATCCAGACCAACACTACAGGATACAGGATGAACCTAGTCCAGGACCAAAAAATAATCTCAATGGGAGATTTTCATTATTCTTAAAGCACATTTTAGTCCTGGACTAGAGGCTGAATCTGTGTCAGGGAAACTGGCCCATAGAGAACGTAATGGCCTGAGGTTTAGGTTATGTTATAACCATCTGCTGCTGTCGCTCTACTAACTAACACACGGATATGGTTCATGAGGTAATACCGTCACCAGCAACATGGCACAGCTCTCTGTCTCTTTCTGTATAAGTAGCCTACCGACGTGTCGCGTTAGTTATTCACTCACTCGTATGCAATTAGCTGGGGTTCTCTCCACGATCAAAGGTGCTTCACGTTACTTTAGCCTATTGTTAGCCTAGCATTTAACCTAGCATTACATGTGTTATAGGCTACTTTAGCCTACTTTAGCTTCACATGTGCTATACTTTAACCTAGCGTTACCATTGCTAGTGCTATACTTTAGCCTAGTGTTAGCTATACTTTACCAGAATGTTAACATCACCTTGGCTTTACTTTAGCTTACTTTAGCCTAGCGTTAGCATCAGCAGTGCTATACTTTGGTATTGCGCTAACATGTGCTATACTTTAGCCTATAACTAGCATCACATGTGCTATACTTTAGCCTATAACTAGCATCACATGTGCTATACTTTAGCCTATAACTAGCATCACATGTGATGTACTTTAGCCTAGTGTTAGCATCACGTGTGCTATACTTTAGCCTAGTGTTAGCATCACCAGTGCTATACATCCAGTATATTGTGTAGAAGTGTTCAGACAATGTGCCTCACTCTGCTCTGTCAATTATGTACATAGCCTACAGTATCATGGAGCTGAGAATAAACTGGTTATCACTGGGTCCTGGGTCTGCTTTTCTTATGGACGCACACACACAGTCACACACAGATGTATAGCAACTGTACCGTCCGCAACCGCAGGGCTCTCCAGAGGGGTGTGTGGTCTGTCCAACGCATCACCGGGGGCACACTGCCTGCCCTCCAGGACACCTACAGCACCCGATGTCACAGGAAGGCCAAAAAGATCATCAAGGACATCAACCACCCGAGCCACGGCCTGTTCACCCCACTATAATCCAGAAGGCGAGGTCAGTACAGGTGCATCAAAGCTGGGACAGAGAGACTGAAAAACAGCTTCTGTCTCAAGGCCATCAGACTGTTAAATAGCCATCACTAGCTGGCTATCACCTGGTTACTCAACCCTGCACCTTAGAGGCGACTACCCCATATACATAGACATGGAACACTGGTCACTTTAATAATGTTTACATACTACTTTACTCATCTCATATGTACAGACTGTATTCTATTCTACTGTATTTTAGTCAATGCCACTCCGACGTTGCTCGTCCTAATATTTATATATTTATTTTACTTTTAGATTTGTGTGTATTGTTGTGAATTGTTAGATACTACAGCACTGTTGGAGCTAGGAACACAAGCATTTCGCTACACCTGCAATAACATCTGCTAAATATGTGTATGTGACCAATAACATTTGATTTGGTTTGACACAGTTGCTCACACACACACACACAGTCACAAACACACACATACACACACACACACACACAGTCACACTCACAGTCACACACACACACAGTCACACACACACACACACACACACACAATTACACACACAGTCACACACGCACACAATTACACACACAGTCACACACATACATACACACACACACACACACACAGCCACACACAGTCACACACACACACAGTCACACACACACACACACACACACACAATTACACACACAGTCACACACGCACACAATTACACACACAGTCACACACATACACACACACACACACACACACACAGCCACACACATTCACACACACACACAGCCACACACATTCACACACACACACAGCCACACACATTCACACACACACACAGCCACAGAGCACAACAAGATAAAATGTCCAGTAATCAGGGTTCCAGGTCTTTAATTAAACTCAGGTTCAGAATATAGCTAATATGTTTCAGCACCAACTGGTAGATTTTAAAAATACTCTGATCTTGTGGAATATTTTAGGGTTAGGCAAACAACAACAGCAGCAGTCGGGAGAGGCTGTGTTTTTCTCTAGCTGGAGGTAAGCAGGAGGTAAGCAGGAGGTAAGCAGGAGGTAAGCAGGAGGTAAGCAGGAGGTAAGCAGGAGGTAAGCAGGAGGTAAGCTTCTCATTTGGTGTTGAGTAAAGCTTAACCATGTATTAGATCGTAGGTTGGTAGTTAGTTGTAGTTAGGTATTGTATTTATCATAGGTTAGTATTGTTGTTATTGTAGGTTTCCGTAGGTAATTGTAGGTTAGTATCGAAGCACGAGGCTAGCTAGCTAGCAGGTAGCTACTGGTAACGATTAGCAACGATTAGCAACGGTGGAGAGCTTCTCATATGGTGTTGAGTAAAGCTTAACCATATATTAGATCGTAGGTTGGTAGTTAGTTGTAGTTAGGTATTGTATTTATTATAGGTTAGTATTGTTGTTATTGTAGGTTTCCGTAGGTAATTGTAGGTTAGTATCGAAGCACGAGGCTAGCTAGCTAGCGGGGTAGCTACTGGTAACGATTAGCTGTTTCCAATGTTAAATGTGCTGCTAGCCAGCGTTTAATTTTTGCTGCGTTATGCGTTATGAAAGGAACTAGACACGGACATGAATTATCTGTTTAGTGTGCTAACACACTCTTGGCAGTTTGTTGTAACCAAGTATTGGTGCTAAATTGTGTGTTAATGGATGCTAGCTTGCTAGTTAGCTACGGCGTCATAGCTAGGTATCGTGGGTAGTTACTGTGTCTTGGCAGTGTCTTCCGCCGTGCCGGCTGTAGCACGAAGTGAGCTAACTAGCCGCTTTTTTTCGAACAGAGTCAGAGTCAACACAGTAGCCATTGTGTGCCGGGTGTAGCACGAAGCTAGCTAGCTAGCCGTTCTTCAAACAAAGTCAACACAGTGGCCATTGCTAGCTACCCAACACGACCAGCGAACTGTACGGTAGTAGCTAATTACAATATACTTGTCCTAGCTAGCCAACGTTGAATCATTGCTGCGTCATGAAAGGAACTTGACACAGACACGAATGATCTGTTTAGTGTGTTATCACACTATTGGTGGTTTGCTGTGACCAAGTGTTTGTGCTAAACTGTGTGTTACTGGATGCTAGCATGCTAGTTAGCTAGTTAACACACTATTGGTGGTTTGTTGTGACCAAGTATTGGTGCTTAACTGTGTGTTAAACTGTGTGTTATTGGATGCTAGCATGCTAGTCAGCTATGGTGTCATAGTTAGCTAGCTGAATAAAGTGGGTTGAGTCTATTCCTTTAAACATTGAACAACTGTGGTTCACAACAATTCTGATTTCTAAAGGTGGAAGTTGGGGAGAGTTTTTGTTCGGGTGGTTCAGTGAAACAATTTTAGTTTCTGAGGTAGAAGTTTTTGGTGAGGGAGGCCCCCTCTCTCCTCTCCCAGATGCTTAGCTCATTTCATTCCGATCTCCTCTGCATTTTTGTAGCCATTTGCTACAGCCTGTCAACTATGCCTCTGCCTATCCCTGTTCTCTCCTCTCTGCACAGGCTACACAAACAACGCACCACACCGCGCGGCTGCTGCCTCTCTAACCTGGTGGTCCCTGCACGCACCCCTCACCTGGAGTTCCAGGTCGCAGGCAGCCTCTGGAACTGCCGTTCTGCTGCCAACAAAGCTGACTTCATCCCAGCCTATGCCAACCTCCAGTCCCTCGACTTCCTGGCGCTGACGGAAACATGGATCACCACTGAAAACACGGCTACTCCTACTGCTCTCTCCTCGTCTGACCATGTGTTCTCGCATACCCCGAGAGCATCTGGTCAGAGGGGTGGTGGTACAGGAATCCTCATCTCTCCCAAGTGGACATTCTCAATTTTTCCCCTAACCCATCTGTCTATCTCCTCATTTGAATTCCATGCTGTCACAGTCACTAGCCCATTTAAGCTTAATATCCTTGTCATCTATCGCCCTCCAGGTTCCCTTGAGAGTTCATCAACGAGCTTGACGCCTTGAAAAGTTCCTTTCCTGAGGATGGCTCACCCCTCACAGTTTTGGGGATTTCAACCTCCCTATGTCCACGTTTGACTCATTTCTCTCTGCCTCCTTCTTTCCACTCCTCTCCTCTTTTGACCTCACCCTCTCACCGTCCCCCTACTCACAAGGCAGGCAATACGCTTGACCTCATCTTCACTAGATGCTGCTCCTCTACTAATCTCACTGCAACTCCCCTCCAAGTCTCCGACCACTACTTTGTTTCCTTTTCTCTCTCGCTCTCCTCCCACACTACTCACTCTGCCCCTACACAGATGGTAATGCGCCGCCGCAACCTTCGCTCTCTCTCTCCCACTACTCTCTCCTCTTCCATCCTATCATCTCTTCCCTCTGCTCAATCCTTCTCCCTCCAATCTCCTGATTCTGCCTCCTCAACCCTCCTCTCCTCCTTTCTGCATCCTTTGACTCTCTGTGTCCCCTATCCTCCCGGCCGGCTCGGTCCTCCCTTCCAGCTCCGTGGCTTGATGACTCACTGCGAGCTCACAGAACAGAGCTCCGGGCAGCGGAGCGGAAATGGAAGAAAACTAAACTCCCTACCGACCTGGCATCTTTTCACTCCCTCCTCTCTACATTTTCTTCATCTGTTTCTGCTGCTAAGGCCACCTTCTACCACTCTAAATTCCAAGCATCTGCCTCTAACCCTAGGAATCTCTTTGCCACATTTTCCTCCCTCCTGAATCCCCCCCTCCTCTCTCTCTGTGGATGACTTCGTCAACCACTTTGAAAAGAAGGTTGACGACATCCGATCCTCGTTTGTTAAGTCTAATGACACTGCTGGTCCTGCTCACACTGCCCTACCCTATGCTTTGACTTCTTTCTCCCCTCTCTCTCCAGATAAAATCCTGCGACTTGTGACTGCAGGCCGCCCAACAACCTGCCCGCTTGACCCCATCCCCTCCTCCCTTCTCCAGACCATCTCCGGTGACCTTCTCCCCTACCTCACCTCGCTGATCAACTCATCCTTGACCGCCGGCCATGTCCCTTCCGTCTTCAAGAGAGCGAGAGTTGCTCCCCTTCTCAAAAAACCAACACTCGACCCCACTGATGTCAACAACTACAGACCAGTATCCCTTCTCTCTTTTCTTTCCAAAACTATTGAGCGTGCCGTCTTTAGCCAACTCTCTTGCTATCTCTCTCAGAATGACCTTCTTGATCCAAACCAATCAGGTTTCAGGACTGGTCATTCAACTGAGACTGCTCTCCTCTGTGTCACGGAGACTCTCCGCACTGCTAAAGCTAACTCTCTCTCCTCTGCTCTTGTCCTTCTAGACCTGTCTGCTGCCTTTGATACTGTGAACCATCAGATCCTCCTCTCCACCCTCTCCGAGCTGGGCATCTCCGGCGCGGCTCACTCCTGGATTGCGTCCTACCTGACCGGTCGCTCCTACCAAGTGGCGTGGCGAGAAGCTGTCTCCGCACCACGTGCTCTCACCACTGGTGTCCCCCAAGGCTCAGTTCTAGGCCCTCTCCTTTTCTCCCTATACACCAAGTCACTTGGCTCTGTCATATCCTCACATGGTCTCTCCTATCATTGCTACGCTGACGATACACAACTAATCTTCTCCTTTCCCCCTTCTGATAACCAGGTGGCGAATCGCATCTCTGCATGTCTGGCAGACATATCAGTATGGATGACGGATCACCACCTCAAGCTGAACCCTGGCAAGACGGAGCTGCTCTTCCTCCCGGGGAAGGACTGCCCGTTCCATGATCTCGCCATCACGGTTGACAACTCCGCTGTGTCCTCCTCCCAGAGTGCGAAGAGCCTAGGCGTGACCCTGGACAACACCCTGTCGTTTCTCCGCCAACATCAAGGCGGTGACCCGCTCCTGCAGGTTCATGCTCTACAACATTCGGAGAGTACGACCCTGCCTTACACAGGAAGCGGCACAGGTCCTAATCCAGGCACTTGTCATCTCCCGTCTGGACTACTGCAACTCGCTGTTGGCTGGCCTCCTGCCTGTGCCATTAAACCCCTACAACTCATCCAGAATGCCGCAGCCCGTCTGGTGTTCAACCTTCCCAAGTTCTCTCACGTCACCCCCCTCCTCCGCACACTCCACTGGCTTCCAGTTGAAGCTCGCATCCGCTACAAGACCATGGTGCTTGCCTATGGAGCAGTGAGGGGAACGGCACCTCTGTACCTTCAGGCTCTGATCAGTCCCTACACCCAAACGAGGGCATTGCGCTCATCCACCTCTGGCCTGCTGGCTCCCCTTCCTCTGCGGAAGCATAGTTCCCGCTCAGCCCAGTCAAAACTGTTCGCTGCTCTGGCACCCCAATGGTGGAACAAGCTCCCTCACGACGCCAGGACAGCGGAGTCACTCACCACCTTCCGGAGACATTTGAAACCCCACCTCTTTAAGGAATACCTGGGATAGGATAAAGGAATCCTTCTACCCCCCCAATTGTAAAGTGGTTATCCCACTGGCCATAGGGTGAACGCACCAATTTGTGAGTCGCTCTGGCTAAGAGCGTCTGCTAAATGACGTTAATGTGCCCTTGAGCAAGGCACTTAACCCTAATTGCTCCTGTAAGTCGCTCTGGATAAGAGCGTCTGCTAAATGACTAAAATGTAAATGTAAATGTATGTATGCATTAAATATATTGATGAATCAAAAAATGCAGTGGTTTGATTACTCCTGAAAATTGTCATATTCAAATTCAATCCATGACATATTGGAAGATGGGGAAAAAAAGTGTACAATAGGGGTTGAACAATAGTCATAGAAGTGTATGACAACGGTCCCGTCATCGCTCCAGGTTTAACCTGCTATGTGTGGTCCGAGTTCCATAATGATTCATACTTGTCCTAAATTATCGTAGATCTTTAGCCTAAAATGATCCACTAATGCTAGCAACCCTCAAGAACAACTACACAGATGTGACAGAGGAAAGAAAGGTAAACGTAGTGGAATTATGCTAAAATATAAGCAACAAATTGAAGAAAACGAACACTAAAGTGACAGTTATAAATATATGTGGGTATTTAACATGATACAAACTGTGAAATAAAATGGAGAAAAGCCTGCACATATAATTAAAACGTTCTAAAACGCATTCATGAACTCGGCAGGTTCAGACCTACAGAAGCCTATAGTTTGGGTCTCCACATTTCATCCACGCAAATTATGAAGGCGCCCAATTAAAATTCGGAATAATGGTACAGCTATTTATAGCCTAATTCATGGTGGGGACCCAATACATGTCATCTTGATGTGATTTTCAGTTTGCTTCCATATGACTGGTTTCACATAATCTCCAGGGATGATTATTTACAGTTTACAATGTATTTAAAATAATAATATGCCATTTAGCAGACGCTTTTATCCAAAGCGACTTACAGTCATGCGTGCATACATTTTTGTGTATGGGTGGTCCCGGGGATCGAACCCACTACCTTGGCGTTACAAGCGCCATGCTCTACCAACTGAGCTACAGAGGACCAAATCCTGTCTCCAAACGGATTACTCATTTACCTAGCTCTTATCAATAGCTCTTGTCAATGTATAAATTACTGTGCATGGACAATGCTGTTATTTCTAAAAGAAAAAAATAAGTAGATATTTTTTTCACTTGGAACTGGAAGGTTCGCTCGACCTTATTCATGGTTTCCTCACGCATAAAACGTGGTGGAATTATGAGGGAATGAAGTCAAGGTCAGAATACGGCATTGCTTAGATCTCCAACCGGAACGAATAGCGGGTAAATTAGCATGCTATTCTCATGCTTAAATTCAAGGTCAGAATACGCATAGAGAATAGTGCATAAAAAGAGGAATTAGGTGCCATTTATGCACGCTTAACTCAGGACGGAATCGGCCCCCAATGCGCCTCTGGGCACCTGATACAGCTCTGTCTGTTCTTCGCAGCTACAGTTGGCACACCTACTGTCTCTCTCTGCCGCTCATACTGTGGTTTAGCCGCCTTGAGATGGTACCGCCAACACCAAGGTCAAATTAGTTTTATATTGGATATTCGGTTTTCTATCAGCTGTTGAACCAAGCATGCGATGACTATGATAATTGTATATTCTGAATCAGAGGAGGATGGAGAAAAATCCACGTCTTTTGTTTTATTGAAATGTTAAACTTCTGATTCAGAATATATAATTGTCATAGTAATGGCGTGCTTTGTTTTAAGAGCAATTGAAGATTAAACGCATGCCATGACCTTGAAAATGATATATTCTGAATCAGAGGAGGATGGAGAAAAATCCACATGTTTTGTTGAAAATATTCTGATTCAGAATATATAATTATCATAGTAATGGCATGATTCAATCCTTCAAAATGTCATTTTTTTAAAAGGCGTGGATTGTTCTCCATCCTACCCTGTTTCAGAATATATAATTTTCATAGTCATGGCAAGCTTTGTGTAAGAGCTACTGAAGATTGAAATCCATATGATATTTTATTTTATAAAACAATAAATAAATAAAACATGGATTGTTCTCCATCCAACCCTGATTCAGAATATATCATTGTCATAGTCGTGGTATGCTTGATTCAATAGCTATTGACGAGAAAATCGAATCCATCGAATATCCAGTATAACATTTACTTGACCTTGGTCAGGAACCGCACCGTGCCGTGTCGTGCGGTGCCTGTACACTAGCGCACAGAGACTCCTTATTGCAGCAGGCATCGGACAGCTAGACTACATGCCATGGACTGGTGGACTACCCTGGCTGCGAGTATAGCCTTCCTCTGGCTCCTGTGTTTTGTCGACGGTAAGAGAACCTGGTTAGCAGAGGTATGGAAGCTTTCTTCGTCAAGGGAACGGTGCAGCACGGGCACTGGTCTTCCTCCTAATTGCGGTATGATTACAGCTTTAATTACATTTGTTATAAAACATTTAATTAATTTAACCGTAGCAACAACAAGAGCAATACACCACCATACCTGGCGATTGTACCAAACATTCTAGAGGCAGAAATAAGAAAACGAAACAAGTAAGTCTACATGACAGCGCTAGAGAAGCGCTATAACAGGTGGTGGACCCAGCTAAACTGACAGATTCAATTAAACACAACGAAATGTAGGCTGCATCTACCTACCACTAGGCTACCGGAGACTACAGCCACTGGGAGTTCAATCAGAATATGAGGATGATAACCCTACCATTATTGTTAGGCTATATTAGGCAACACCCCTCCCAAAGTTAGGCTACCCTTGTCCCTGTTCCCGTCTCCTGCACAACCTGGTCCTACAGGGGCATGATGGGATCAGCTGAGCTGACTCTATATATCTTTCCATTGGGGGGGGTCCTATTTACATTAACACCTGAAAGATGTGGTGAGAAAACATGTAGACGTCAAGGAGGGTTTAGTGTCACTGTTCAATATGGATTACAGCTGGGGCAGTGTAGAGACCTATAGTGGTCTATGGATTACAGCTGGGACAGTGTAGAGACCTATAGTGGTCTATAGATTACAGCTGGGGCAGTGTAGAGACCTATAGTGGTCTATGGATTACAGCTGGGGCAGTGTAGAGACCTATAGTGGTCTATGGATTACAGCTGGGGCAGTGTAGAGACCTATAGTGGTCTATGGATTACAGCTGGGACAGTGTAGAGACCTATAGTGGTCTATGGATTACAGCTGGGGCAGTGTAGAGACCTATAGTGGTCTATGGATTACAGCTGGGGCAGTGTAGAGACCTATAGTGGTCTATGGATTACAGCTGGGACAGTGTAGAGACCTATAGTGGTCTATGGATTACAGCTGGGGCAGTGTAGAGACCTATAGTGGTCTATGGATTACAGCTGGGGCAGTGTAGAGACCTATAGTGGTCTATGGATTACAGCTGGGGCAGTGTAGAGACCTATAGTGGTCTATAGATTACAGCTGGGGCAGTGTAGAGACCTATAGTGGTCTATGGATTACAGCTGGGGCAGTGTAGAGACCTATAGTGGTCTATGGATTACAGCTGGGACAGTGTAGAGACCTATAGTGGTCTATGGATTACAGCTGGGACAGTGTAGAGACCTATAGTGGTCTATGGATTACAGCTGGGGTAGTGTAGAGACCTATAGTGGTCTATGGATTACAGCTGGGGCAGTGTAGAGACCTATAGTGGTCTATGGATTACAGCTGGGGCAGTGTAGAGACCTATAGTGGTCTATGGATTACAGCTGGGGCAGTGTAGAGACCTATAGTGGTCTATGGATTACAGCTGGGGCAGTGTAGAGACCTATAGTGGTCTATGGATTACAGCTGGGACAGTGTAGAGACCTATAGTGGTCTATGGATTACAGCTGGGGTAGTGTAGAGACCTATAGTGGTCTATGGATTACAGCTGGGGCAGTGTAGAGACCTATAGTGGTCTATGGATTACAGCTGGGGCAGTGTAGAGACCTATAGTGGTCTATGGATTACAGCTGGGGCAGTGTAGAGACCTATAGTGGTCTATAGATTACAGCTGGGGCAGTGTAGAGACCTATAGTGGTCTATAGATTACAGCTGGGGCAGTGTAGAGACCTATAGTGGTCTATAGATTACAGCTGGGGCAGTGTAGAGACCTATAGTGGTCTATGGATTACAGCTGGGGCAGTGTAGAGACCTATAGTGGTCTATGGATTACAGCTGGGGCAGTGTAGAGACCTATAGTGGTCTATGGATTACAGCTGGGACAGTGTAGAGACCTATAGTGGTCTATGGATTACAGCTGGGGCAGTGTAGAGACCTATAGTGGTCTATAGATTACAGCTGGGGCAGTGTAGAGACCTATAGTGGTCTATAGATTACAGCTGGGGCAGTGTAGAGACCTATAGTGGTCTATAGATTACAGCTGGGGCAGTGTAGAGACCTATAGTGGTCTATGGATTACAGCTGGGGCAGTGTAGAGACCTATAGTGGTCTATGGATTACAGCTGGGGCAGTGTAGAGACCTATAGTGGTCTATGGATTACAGCTGGGGCAGTGTAGAGACCTATAGTGGTCTATGGATTACAGCTGGGGCAGTGTAGAGACCTATAGTGGTCTATGGATTACAGCTGGGGTAGTGTAGAGACCTATAGTGGTCTATGGATTACAGCTGGGGTAGTGTAGAGACCTATAGTGGTCTATGGATTACAGCTGGGACAGTGTAGAGACCTATAGTGGTCTATGGATTACAGCTGGGGCAGTGTAGAGACCTATAGTGGTCTATGGATTACAGCTGGGGTAGTGTAGAGACCTATAGTGGTCATGGATTACAGCTGGGACAGTGTAGAGACCTATAGTGGTCTATGGATTACAGCTGGGGCAGTGTAGAGACCTATAGTGGTCTATGGATTACAGCTGGGGCAGTGTAGAGACCTATAGTGGTCTATGGATTACAGCTGGGGCAGTGTAGAGACCTATAGTGGTCTATGGATTACAGCTGGGGCAGTGTAGAGACCTATAGTGGTCTATGGATTACAGCTGGGGCAGTGTAGAGACCTATAGTGGTCTATGGATTACAGCTGGGACAGTGTAGAGACCTATAGTGGTCTATGGATTACAGCTGGGACAGTGTAGAGACCTATAGTGGTCTATGGATTACAGCTGGGGCAGTGTAGAGACCTATAGTGGTCTATGGATTACAGCTGGGACAGTGTAGAGACCTATAGTGGTCTATGGATTACAGCTGGGGCAGTGTAGAGACCTATAGTGGTCTATGGATTACAGCTGGGACAGTGTAGAGACCTATAGTGGTCTATGGATTACAGCTGGGGCAGTGTAGAGACCTATAGTGGTCTATGGATTACAGCTGGGGCAGTGTAGAGACCTATAGTGGTCTATGGATTACAGCTGGGACAGTGTAGAGACCTATAGTGGTCTATGGATTACAGCTGGGACAGTGTAGAGACCTATAGTGGTCTATGGATTACAGCTGGGGCAGTGTAGAGACCTATAGTGGTCTATGGATTACAGCTGGGGCAGTGTAGAGACCTATAGTGGTCTATGGATTACAGCTGGGGCAGTGTAGAGACCTATAGTGGTCTATGGATTACAGCTGGGGCAGTGTAGAGACCTATAGTGGTCTATGGATTACAGCTGGGGCAGTGTAGAGACCTATAGTGGTCTATGGATTACAGCTGGGGCAGTGTAGAGACCTATAGTGGTCTATGGATTACAGCTGGGGCAGTGTAGAGACCTATAGTGGTCTATGGATTACAGCTGGGGCAGTGTAGAGACCTATAGTGGTCTATGGATTACAGCTGGGGCAGTGTAGAGACCTATAGTGGTCTATGGATTACAGCTGGGGCAGTGTAGAGACCTATAGTGGTCTATGGATTACAGCTGGGACAGTGTAGAGACCTATAGTGGTCTATGGATTACAGCTGGGGCAGTGTAGAGACCTATAGTGGTCTATGGATTACAGCTGGGGCAGTGTAGAGACCTATAGTGGTCTATGGATTACAGCTGGGGCAGTGTAGAGACCTATAGTGGTCTATGGATTACAGCTGGGGCAGTGTAGAGACCTATAGTGGTCTATGGATTACAGCTGGGGCAGTGTAGAGACCTATAGTGGTCTATGGATTACAGCTGGGACAGTGTAGAGACCTATAGTGGTCTATGGATTACAGCTGGGGCAGTGTAGAGACCTATAGTGGTCTATGGATTACAGCTGGGGCAGTGTAGAGACCTATAGTGGTCTATGGATTACAGCTGGGGCAGTGTAGAGACCTATAGTGGTCTATGGATTACAGCTGGGACAGTGTAGAGACCTATAGTGGTCTATGGATTACAGCTGGGGTAGTGTAGAGACCTATAGTGGTCTATGGATTACAGCTGGGACAGTGTAGAGACCTATAGTGGTCTATGGATTACAGCTGGGGTAGTGTAGAGACCTATAGTGGTCTATGGATTACAGCTGGGGCAGTGTAGAGACCTATAGTGGTCTATGGATTACAGCTGGGGCAGTGTAGAGACCTATAGTGGTCTATAGATTACAGCTGGGGCAGTGTAGAGACCTATAGTGGTCTATGGATTACAGCTGGGGCAGTGTAGAGACCTATAGTGGTCTATGGATTACAGCTGGGGCAGTGTAGAGACCTATAGTGGTCTATGGATTACAGCTGGGGCAGTGTAGAGACCTATAGTGGTCTATGGATTACAGCTGAGGCAGTGTAGAGACCTATAGTGGTCTATGGATTACAGCTGAGGCAGTGTAGAGACCTAGAGTGGTCTATGGATTACAGCTGGGACAGTGTAGAGACCTATAGTGGACTATGGATTACAGCTGGGGCAGTGTAGAGACCTAGAGTGGTCTATGGATTACAGCTGGGACAGTGTAGAGACCTATAGTGGTCTATGGATTACAGCTGGGGCAGTGTAGAGACCTATAGTGGTCTATGGATTACAGCTGAGGCAGTGTAGAGACCTAGAGTGGTCTATGGATTACAGCTGGGACAGTGTAGAGACCTATAGTGGTCTATGGATTACAGCTGGGGCAGTGTAGAGACCTATAGTGGTCTATGGATTACAGCTGGGACAGTGTAGAGACCTAGAGTGGTCTATGGATTACAGCTGGGACAGTGTAGAGACCTATAGTGGACTATGGATTACAGCTGGGGCAGTGTAGAGACCTATAGTGGTCTATGGATTACAGCTGGGGCAGTGTAGAGACCTATAGTGGTCTATGGATTACAGCTGGGGCAGTGTAGAGACCTATAGTGGTCTATGGATTACAGCTGGGGCAGTGTAGAGACCTATAGTGGTCTATGGATTACAGCTGGGACAGTGTAGAGACCTATAGTGGCCTATGGATTACAGCTGGGGCAGTGTAGAGACCTATAGTGGCCTATGGATTACAGCTGGGGCAGTGGAGACCTATAGTGGTCTATGGATTACAGCTGGGGCAGTGTAGAGACCTATAGTGGTCTATGGATTACAGCTGGGGCAGTGTAGAGACCTATAGTGGTCTATGGATTACAGCTGGGGCAGTGTAGAGACCTATAGTGGTCTATGGATTACAGCTGGGGCAGTGTAGAGACCTATAGTGGTCTATGGATTACAGCTGGGGCAGTGTAGAGACCTATAGTGGTCTATGGATTACAGCTGGGGCAGTGTAGAGACCTATAGTGGTCTATGGATTACAGCTGGGGCAGTGTAGAGACCTATAGTGGTCTATGGATTACAGCTGGGGCAGTGTAGAGACCTATAGTGGTCTATGGATTACAGCTGGGGCAGTGTAGAGACCTATAGTGGTCTATGGATTACAGCTGGGACAGTGTAGAGACCTATAGTGGTCTATGGATTACAGCTGGGGCAGTGTAGAGACCTATAGTGGTCTATGGATTACAGCTGGGGCAGTGTAGAGACCTATAGTGGTCTATGGATTACAGCTGGGGCAGTGTAGAGACCTATAGTGGTCTATGGATTACAGCTGGGGCAGTGTAGAGACCTATAGTGGTCTATGGATTACAGCTGGGGCAGTGTAGAGACCTATAGTGGTCTATGGATTACAGCTGGGGCAGTGTAGAGACCTATAGTGGTCTATGGATTACAGCTGGGGCAGTGTAGAGACCTATAGTGGTCTATGGATTACAGCTGGGGCAGTGTAGAGACCTATAGTGGTCTATGGATTACAGCTGGGGACAGTGTAGAGACCTATAGTGGTCTATGGATTACAGCTGGGGCAGTGTAGAGACCTATAGTGGTCTATGGATTACAGCTGGGGCAGTGTAGAGACCTATAGTGGTCTATGGATTACAGCTGGGGCAGTGTAGAGACCTATAGTGGTCTATGGATTACAGCTGGGGCAGTGTAGAGACCTATAGTGGTCTATGGATTACAGCTGGGGCAGTGTAGAGACCTATAGTGGTCTATGGATTACAGCTGGGGCAGTGTAGAGACCTATAGTGGTCTATGGATTACAGCTGGGGCAGTGTAGAGACCTATAGTGGTCTATGGATTACAGCTGGGGCAGTGTAGAGACCTATAGTGGTCTATAGATTACAGCTGGGGCAGTGTAGAGACCTATAGTGGTCTATAATAGCTGCACCACACTATGGGTGCTTCCCAAATGGCAGCATATTCCCTACATAGTGAACTACTTTTGACCAGACCCCTATAGGTCAGGTCCAAAACCTGGGAGCTATATCGGGAATAGGCTGCCATTTGGGAAGCAACCGATGTCTGTCTGTCTGTCTGGCAGTAAATCAGGTGAGACACGTCGGCCTTAATCAAAGCAGATTAATGAATGGGATGTTAAACAGTGTTTTGTAGCCTAATGCCTCCTGACTCTAAGACAGCAGCAGCTGACCCAGTTAGTAACCGGGGGTTACCCTTATCTCCTGTCTCCAGGCAACGCCGTCCTGGAGCTGCGGCTCCTCCTCCACGCCCTCACTAAAGCCGCGTGTCACCTGTACCTGGCTCTGGTCCCGCTGCGACGCGCCGCCCTGCACCTCGCCCGCTTTGTCTGTCACCTGGTGAACCATGGCCCCGCCTCCGCTGGCCGGGCGTCTCCGCTTCTTCTCGAGGGCGTGTGTGTGATGTGTGAAGTGGGTCCGGACCTGCTGGGAGCCGGGCTCAGTCTGTGTGCAGTAGTCTGTCACATCCTACAGGGGGCACTGTTCCTGCTGGCCGCCACGGTGAGGTCGGTCCAGGTGAGTGTTCTGGCCCAGGTGGACGGGGAGAAGGAGAGATGGGAGAAGGAGCAGCATCGAGCCCGGCAGGACGAGCGGAAACAGAACTCCAGGGTTCTGGAATACCTTGCTGTGTTCTGTCAAGACCCCATCAGCTCGCTACGACTCAAGGTGGACATGATCAATAGATAACGTCACCGTCTGTCAGCCTGTGTGTCTGTCTGTCTGTCTGTGTGTCTGCCTGTGTGTCTGTCTGTCTGTCTGTGTGTCTGTCTGTGTGTCTGTCTGCCTGTGTGTCTGTCTGTGTGTCTGTCTGCCTGTGTGTATGTGTGTCTGCCAGGGTTGGGCTCAATTCAGAATTAAGTTAAGAATGCCTCAAATTCCAAGTAGTAAACAGGACACAGAATTGAGTGAAATGAAATATAAATGAATTCAGTGAAATTCAAATGCCTCTTCTATTCTTTATGTGTCTAATATATATCTTGTAGCCTACATAAAACATGCCGTTACAGTGGGGGAAAAAGTATTTAGTCAGCCACCAATTGTGCAAGTTCTCCCACTTAAAAAGATGAGAGAGGCCTGTAATTGTCATCATAGGTACACGTCAACTATGACAGACAAAATGAGAAGAAAAAAATCCAGAAAATCACATTGTAGGATTTTTAATGAATTTATTTGCAAATTATGGTGGAAAATAAGTATTTGGTCAATAACAAAAGTTTCTCAATACTTTGTCATATACCCTTTGTTGGCAATAACACAGGTCAAACGTTTTCTGTAAGTCTTCACAAGGTTTTCACACACTGTTGCTGGTATTTTGGCCCATTCCTCCATGCAGATCTCCTCTAGAGCAGTGATGTTTTGGGGCTGTCGCTGGGCAACACGGATTTTCAACTCCCTCCAAAGATTTTCTATGGGGTTGAGATCTGGAGACTGGCTAGGCCACTCCAGGACCTTGAAATGCTTCTTACGAAGCCACTCCTTCGTTGCCCGGGCGGTGTGTTTGGGATCATTGTCATGCTGAAAGACCCAGCCACGTTTCATCTTCAATGCCCTTGCTGATGGAAGGAGGTTTTCACTCAAAATCTCACGATACATGGCCCCATTCATTCTTTCCTTTACACGGATCAGTCGTCCTAGTACCTTTGCAGAAAAACAGCCCCAAAGCATGATGTTTCCACCCCCATGCTTCACAGTAGGTATGGTGTTCTTTGGATGCAACTCAGCATTCTTTATCCTCCAAACACGACGAGTTGAGTTTTTACCAAAAAGTTATATTTTGGTTTCATCTGACCATATGACATTCTCCCAATCCTCTTCTGGATCATCCAAATGCACTCTAGCAAACTTCAGACGGGCCTGGACATGTACTGGCTTAAGCAGGGGGACACGTCTGGCACTGCAGGATTTGAGTCCCTGGCGGCGTAGTGTGTTACTGATGGTAGGCTTTGTTACTTTGGTCCCAGCTCTCTGCAGGTCATTCACTAGGTCCCCCCGTGTGGTTCTGGGATTTTTGCTCACCGTTCTTGTGATCATTTTGACCCCACGGGGTGAGATCTTGCGTGGAGCCCCAGATCGAGGGAGATTATCAGTGGTCTTGTATGTCTTCCATTTCCTAATAATTGCTCCCACAGCTGCTTACCTATTGCAGATTCAGTCTTCCCAGCCTGGTGCAGGTCTACAATTTTGTTTCTGGTGTCCTTTGACTTTGGTCTTGGCCATAGTGGAGTTTGGAGTGTGACTGTTTGAGGTTGTGGACAGGTGTCTTTTATACTGACAAGTTCAAACAGGTGCCATTAATACAGGTAACGAGTGGAGGACAGAGGAGCCTCTTAAAGAAGAAGTTACAGGTCTGTGAGAGCCAGAAATCTTGCTTGTTTGTAGGTGACCAAATACTTATTTTCCACCATAATTTACAAATAAATGTATTAAAATTCCTACAATGTGATTTTCTGGATATTTTTTTCTCAATTTGGCCTCTCTCATCTTTTTAAGTGGGGGAACTTGCACAATTGGTGGCTGACTAAATACTTTTTTTCCCCACTGTATATACATGCATATAGGATATTGTTGAAACAATTGATTTTTAGGACTAACTCTTAAAATGATAAAGGAAAAAACTAATCCTTTATGTGAACATTATGTTTTCATTAATCTCTTAAATTTTGTTCAATATGGGGAAAATTCTACATTTCCCAGAGTGCATTAGTTCCATAATTAGAAAATCAACACACAATGGCTGCTCTGTCACAAAAAGCTTAGAGATGTGATCTGAATAATGTTACTTACCACCCTCAAATTACTAACAGGGCTTTAGATGCATGGACTCTTGGGCCCAATTGCTCTGTCATTAGCTTAGCGGCGTGTTAAGAATCAAACTGAGTTGGCAATATATATATATATATATATATACAGTACCAGTCAAAAGTTTGGACACACCTACTCATTCCAGGGTTTTTCTATATGTTTACTATTTTCGACATTGTAGAATAATAGTGAAGACATGAAAACTATGAAATAACACATATGGAATCATGTAGTAACCAAAAAAGTGTTAAACAAATCAAAATATATTTTATATTTGAGACTCTTCAAATAGCCACCCATTACCTTGATGACAGCTTTGCACACTCTTGGAATTCTCTCAACCAGCTTCACCTGGAATTCATTTTCAACAGTCTTGAAGGAGTTCCCACATATGCTGAGCACTTGTTGGCTGCTTTTCCTTCACTCTGCGGTCCGACTCATCCCAAACCATTTCAATTGGGTTGAGGTCGGGTGACTGTGGAGGCCAGGTCATCTGATGCAGCGCTCCATCACTCTCCTTCTTGGTCAAATAGCCCTTACACAGCCTGGAGGTGTGTTGGGTCATTGTCCTGTTGAAAAACAAATGATAGTCCAACTAAGCCCAAACCAGATGGGATGGTGTATTGCTGCAGAATGCTGTGGTAGCCACGCTGGTTAAGTGTGCCTTAAATTCTAAATAAATCACAGACAAAGCACCATTACACCTCCTCCATGTCACCAGCAAAGCACCATAACACCTCCTCCTCCATGCTTTACGTTGGGAAATACACATGCGGAGATCATCCGTTCACCCACACCGCGTCTCAGAAAGACACAGTGGTTGGAACCAAAAATCTCAAATTTTGACTCATCAGCCCAAAGGACAGATTTCCACCGGTCTAATGTCCATTGCTCGTGTTTCTTGGCCCAAGCAAGTCTCTTCTTCTTATTGGTGTCCTTTAGTAGTGGTTTCTTTGCAGCAATTCGACCATGAAGGCTTGATTCACACAATCTCCTCTGAACAGTTGATGTTGAGATGTGTCTGTTACTTGAACTCTGTGAAGCATTTATTTGGGCTGCAATTTCTGAGGCTGGTAACTCTAATGAACTTATCCTCTGCAGCAGAGGTAACTCTGGGTCTTCCATTCCTGTGGCGGTCCTCATGAGAGCCAGTTTCATCATAGCGCTTGATGGTTTTTGCGACTGCACTTGAAGAAACTTTCAAAGTTTTAGGGCCTAATTGATTCATTTAAATTGACTGATTTCCTTATATGAACTGTAACTCAGTAAAATCGTTGAAATTGTTGCAAGTTTGTTCAGTATATAATGTAGGTTATAATATAACTGCATTGTTTGTCGAGAAAATATAATTGCCTATTTTAAGCATTAAGGTTAAGAGTATATGAACATTGTTTCCAGAGAAACATGATATATTCTTTGGTGTCTGTAACTGTGACCTTGTCAGATTCAATGAAACAGTCATGTTCTATGACTGAGTGGAATTTAATTGAACTGGATTACATTCTACTTCCTGTCACTCAAACTCAAATTCTACATTTTGTGGGGTGTAGCCAGCTCTATTCGAATTTCAACTCATGAAATGAGTAAATTCCAACATTCTGAATTGAACCCAACCCTGGTGTCTGTCTCTCTGTGTGTGTGTGTGTGTGTGTGTGTGTGTGTGTGTGTGTGTGTGTGTGTGTGTCTCTGTCTGGACAGTTGTGAATCACACACCATGGATCATTGAGCTCCTTCAACAGGCCTTTCTACTAATTTCTACATTGCCAGAGCCTTTCTTCACAGTAGCTTGGGGATTTGGTATGCTAATTGGCTTGGACTATAAAGGGTTTAGGGTCCAGCTCAGATCAGGTTGGCTTGGACTGTAAAGGGTTTAGGTGAAGAGTTCAGATCAGGTTGCCATCTGACTGAGAGACAGCAACAACAGCAGGGCTCAGCTCTAGAGTCTGTTGCTGTCAGTTAATGTTACGGTATGTTACTGTCAGTCACTGTTACTGTCAATTACTCTGTTACTCTCTGTTACTCTCTGTTCCTCTCTGTTCCTCTCTGTTCCTCTCTGTTCCTCTCCGTTCCTCTCCGTTCCTCTCTGTTACTCTCTGTTCCTCTCTGTTCCTCTCTGTTACTCTCTGTTCCTCTCTGTTACTCACTGTGCCTCTCTGTTCCTCTCTGTTCCTCTCCGTTCCTCTCCGTTCCTCTCTGTTACTCTCTGTTCCTCTCTGTTCCTCTCTGTTACTCTCTGTTCCTCTCTGTTACTCACTGTTCCTCTCCGTTCCTCTCCGTTCCTCTCTGTTACTCTCTGTTCCTCTCTGTTCCTCTCTGTTACTCTCTGTTACTGTCAGTTCCGCTATAATACTGGCTGTTACTCTCAGTCACTGTTTCTGTCAATTACTCTGTGTTACTCTGTTACTCTCTGTTACTGTCAGTGTCTGTTACTGTCAGTGTCTGTTACTGTCAGTTACTGTCTGTTGTTGTTGTTGTTGTTGTTGTCAGTTCCTCTCTAATACTGACTGTTACTGTCACTGCCAGTTACTCTCTGTTCCTGTCTCTTCCTGTCTGTTCCTGTCAGTTCCTCATACTGTCAGTTACTGTCCGTTGTCTTCAGTGACTGTCAGTGACTGTCAGTTAATGTCAGTTCTGGTCTGTTACTGCATACAATGACCAACATCTGGATGCTACGTAAGGAAGAGGGGAGGCCAACATTAAATATGAGGGAACGGTTGTTGCTATAATTTACATATTGAAATAAAAAATTGAAATAAACGTCTAAAACATTCCAATTCAAATGGTGCATCTCTGATATGTTATTGCATATATTATATTGATGAATTGGTTTGATGAATTACATTGAAATAGTGTTGAAACAGACCCAGTCAGACAGTTATGACTCAGTGGTTAGACTGCCATCTAGTGGACTCCAGCGGAAGTGTCCAGAGTCCAAACTACTCTCATTCACTTGAAAGTGACCAGGCTGGTACCTTGGGGAAGATCAGTTAGAAAATCAACACAGACCAGGTCGTTGTGGAGCTGGTAAAGGCTGTAACTTACCCGCTGGGTTCCTTACGCACACTGAGCATTACATTTACATTTACGTCATTTAGCAGACGCTCTTATCCAGAGTGTTACCTTGGTAGAGGGGAGAGGGATAACCACTTTACAATGTTGTATTTTTTTTGGTGTAGGGGGGGGGGTAGAAGGATTACTTTATCCTATCCCAGGTATTCCTTAAAGAGGTGGGGTTTCAAGTGTCTCCGGAAGGTGGTGAGTGACTCCGCTGTCCTGGCGTCGTGAGGGAGGAAGAGGAGACATACATCCTCACGTCCTTAGCCAAGGTCGGCCACCAGAACTTTCCGGGTCAGGCAGCGCACTGTACGGCCGATTCCTGGGTGACCAGAGGAGGGGGACGTGTGGGCCCAGTGGATCAGACGGTCACTGATAAGAACAGGCAGGTACTGCAGCGCTGCAACCAAAACAACATATAGTCGAATATAACAACACACTTCATTCATATCTAACCAACTACACACTGTTGGGCATAATGAAAAGCACTGTCATCTTTAGTATGCTTTGCCATAATACTAAAATAGTTCAAATTGTAGAAAATTCATCAGATTGTTCACATGCACAGAAATATTTGCACATGCTGTTGAAACATGTATTTTATTTTTTTATTTTTCACCAAACAAGTCAGTGCAACATATGCACAGCAGATATATTTACATTGGACTGAACAAAAATATGCTCACAAAAAAACAGTAAACTGAAAAAGACAATTGCAGAAAAAATATATAGAAAAAAAAAGAGGGAAGATAAATAATTAGGCAGCATCTTGCCGCACAGCTGGGTCTGGCCACAACGCCTCGTCCACATCCCAGCTGGGTCTGGCCACAACGCCTGCCTCGTCCACATCCCAGCTGGGTCTGGCCACAACGCCTGCCTCGTCCACATCCCAGCTGGGTCTGGCCACAACGCCTGCCTCGTCCACATCACAGCTGGGTCTGGCCACAACGCCTCGTCCACATCCCAGCTGGGTCTGGCCACAACGCCTGCCTCGTCCACGTCACAGCTGGGTCTGGCCACAACGCCTCGTCCACATCCCAGCTGGGTCTGGCCACAACGCCTGCCTCGTCCACATCACAGCTGGGTCTGGCCACAACGCCTCGTCCACATCACAGCTGGGTCTGGCCACAACGCCTGCCTCGTCCACATCACAGCTGGGTCTGGCCACAACGCCTGCCTCGTCCACATCCCAGCTGGGTCTGGCCACAACGCCCACATCACAGCTGGGTCTGGCCACAACGCTGCCTGTCCCACATCACAGCTGGGTCTGGCCACAACGCCTGCCTCGTCCACATCCCAGCTGGGTCTGGCCACAACGCCTGCCTCGTCCACATCCCAGCTGGGTCTGGCCACAACGCCTGCCTCGTCCACATCACAGCTGGGTCTGGCCACAACGCCTGCCTCGTCCACATCACAGCTGGGTCTGGCCACAACGCCTCGTCCACATCCCAGCTGGGTCTGGCCACAACGCCTGCCTCGTCCACATCACAGCTGGGTCTGGCCACAATGCCTGCCTCGTCCACATCACAGCTGGGTCTGGCCACAATGCCTGCCTCGTCCACATCCCAGCTGGGTCTGGCCACAACGCCTGCCTCGTCCACATCACAGCTGGGTCTGTCCACAACGCCTCGTCCACATCCCAGCTGGGTCTGGCCACAACGCCTGCCTCGTCCACATCCCAGCTGGGTCTGGCCATAACGCCTGCCTCGTCCACATCACAGCTGGGTCTGGCCACAACGCCTGCCTCGTCCACATCCCAGCTGGGTCTGGCCACAACGCCTCGTCCACATCACAGCTGGGTCTGGCCACAACGCCTGCCTCGTCCACAACACAGCTGGGTCTGGCCACAACGCCTGCCTCGTCCACATCCCAGCTGGGTCTGGCCACAACGCCTCGTCCACATCACAGCTGGGTCTGGCCACAACGCCTCGTCCACATCACAGCTGGGTCTGGCCACAACGCCTGCCTCGTCCACATCCCAGCTGGGTCTGGCCACAACGCCTCGTCCACATCACAGCTGGGTCTGGCCACAACGCCTGCCTCGTCCACATCCCAGCTGGGTCTGGCCACAACGCCTGCCTCGTCCATATCACAGCTGGGTATGGCCACAACGCCTGCCTCGTCCACATCCCAGCTGGGTCTGGCCACAACGCCTGCCTCGTCCACATCCCAGCTGGGTCTGGCCACAACGCCTGCCTCGTCCACATCACAGCTGGGTCTGGCCACAACGCCTGCCTCGTCCACATCCCAGCTGGGTCTGGCCACAACGCCTGCCTCGTCCACATCACAGCTGGGTCTGGCCACAACGCCTGCCTCGTCCACATCACAGCTGGGTCTGGCCACAACGCCTCGTCCACATCCCAGCTGGGTCTGGCCACAACGCCTGCCTCGTCCACATCACAGCTGGGTCTGGCCACAACGCCTGCCTCGTCCACATCACAGCTGGGTCTGGCCACAACGCCTCGTCCACATCACAGCTGGGTCTGGCCACAACGCCTGCCTCGTCCACATCACAGCTGGGTCTGGCCACAACGCCTCGTCCACATCACAGCTGGGTCTGGCCACAACGCCTGCCTCGTCCACATCACAGCTGGGTCTGGCCACAACGCCTGCCTCGTCCACATCCCAGCTGGGTCTGGCCACAACGCCTGCCTCGTCCACATCCCAGCTGGGTCTGGCCACAACGCCTGCCTCGTCCACATCACAGCTGGGTCTGGCCACAACGCCTGCCTCGTCCACATCCCAGCTAGGTCTGGCCATAACGCCTGCCTCGTCCACATCACAGCTGGGTCTGGCCACAACGCCTGCCTCGTCCACATCCCAGCTGGGTCTGGCCACAACGCCTCGTCCACATCACAGCTGGGTCTGGCCACAACGCCTGCCTCGTCCACAACACAGCTGGGTCTGGCCACAACGCCTCGTCCACATCACAGCTGGGTCCGGCCACAACGCCTGCCTCGTCCACATCCCAGCTGGGTCTGGCCACAACGCCTGCCTCGTCCACATCACAGCTGGGTCTGGCCACAACGCCTGCCTCGTCCACATACTAGCTGGGTCTGGCCACAACGCCTGCCTCGTCCACATCACAGCTGGGTCTGGCCACAACGCCTGCCTCGTCCACATCACAGCTGGGTCTGGCCACAACGCCTGCCTCGTCCACATCACAGCTGGGTCTGGCCACAACGCCTCGTCCACATCCCAGCTGGGTCTGGCCACAACGCCTCGTCCACATCCCAGCTGGGTCTGGCCACAACGCCTGCCTCGTCCACATCACAGCTGGGTCTGGCCACAACGCCTGCCTCGTCCACATCACAGCTGGGTCTGGCCACAACGCCTGCCTCGTCCACATCACAGCTGGGTCTGGCCACAACGCCTCGTCCACATCACAGCTGGGTCCGGCCACAACGCCTGCCTCGTCCACATCCCAGCTGGGTCTGGCCACAACGCCTGCCTCGTCCACATCACAGCTGGGTCTGGCCACAACGCCTGCCTCGTCCACATCACAGCTGGGTCTGGCCACAACGCCTGCCTCGTCCACATCACAGCTGGGTCTGGCCACAACGCCTCGTCCACATCACAGGCAATATCTTCCCTTGCCAGACATCGAGGGAAGAAGCGCCTTGAGTGCCTTATCCATCCCTGAATCGCACCCACATCAATCTCATCACATGGCTCTTCCATAGCCTGCACAAGAGGCATGCGCACAAAGGGCTGCCGGTCGTATACCTTCCACCGCCATGCCGAAAAGAACTCTTCTATGGGGTTCAGAAATGGTGAGTATGGTGGGAGGTCAGCAAACCAGTTTTGGACTGGGGCTGCACGATGAAAGCTCACGTTGTCCCATACTACAGCGTACCGGGTTCTTTGATGGTCTGCATCATTCATACGCTCTGGTGGTATGAGAATGTTGTGGAGTCTGTTCAGAAATGTGAGAATATGGGCTGTGTTGTATGGTCCAAGGTTGGCATGACGGTGGAGGACACCATGCGTATTGGAGATGGCAGCGCACATTGTGATGTTCCCACCACGTTGGCCAGGAACATCTATAATGGCTCTGTGGTCAATGACGTTTCTCCCCCTTCTTCTGGTCTTTGCTATGTTGAACCCAGCCTCATCTATAAAGATGAACTCATGTGGGATTGCATGAGCATCCATTTCCAGTACTCCCTGAAAACAAAGAACAAAAGCAGTCAATATGGTGTTATCCAGTACACTGGGAAACAATGTTGCGTGTAGTGTACTGCAGTCAATATTGTACTTACATCCACATATGCTCGTCTGACCTCTTTGTTTCTTTGCGAGTTCCTCTCAAACGGCACCTTATAAAGTTGTTTCATTCTGATTTGGTTTCGCGTGAGAATGCGAGCCAATGTGGACAGACTGACTCGTTGAATGTTGTTGAATATGGTGTTGTCTTGGATGATGTGGCTTTGAATTTCTCGTAATCTGATTTCATTATTTTCCAAAACCAAGTTTACAATGGCAGCTTCCTGTACCCCGGTGAACATTTGGCCCCTTCCTCCACCATGGTTGCGTCTCTCAGTCCTTTAGAAAAACAAAACAAAAAATATATAGGGCTTGGACAATGCAGCCTAAAGATATTTCCCCCACAGTAGAGTAAATTGTACAGGAAACTTGTGCAGTTAGTGTATGACATCAGCCATTCATGAAGGCACATGTATTGGCCAATTAGCTCATATAGTGTCATTTTGAATGGCAATGTTTTGAAATGGCAAACATGTGACTTTATGTCAGATTGTTGTGTCTTATGCAGAGAACCGTGTGCAGTGCATTTAAAAAGTGCCATTTTGAATTGCAAAATGTGTGTAAAGCAGAAAATGTGTTTAGACTTTTGGAGACTTGAGAAGAGGTTTTGCTCTCTGTGTGTCAGTTTAAATAATTGTGCTGTGCATGTCATTTTAGTGTGTTAGCAATTGGAAAAAACTGTAATGGGTTTATAGTAAAGACATAAATTAACTGTAAAAATGTATTATCTTTTAATGTGGCATGAACACAACCAGTCATGATGTTTTAATCTGATTGCTGGCTCTACGGGGTGGCAAAGCCGGGGTGGCAAAGCCGGGCATGGACCCCCTGATAGAATGTGTGCACCCCCCCTCCAAGTTTTGTCCTCCAGTTTTGTTTCCCCATAAACATAACAAATGGTATATGAAGTACCATGCCCGGCGGGCCTGCCAGTACCATGCCCGGCGGGCCTGCCAGTACCATGCCCGGCGGGCATGCCAGCACACCGGGACAGAGGCTACAGTGCCTTGCAAAAGTATTCATCCCCCTTGGAGTTTTTCCTATTTTGTTGCATTACAACCTGTAATTTAAATTGATTTTTATTTGGATTTCATGTAATGGACATACACAAAATAGTCCAAATTGGTGAGTCAAATGGTAAAAATAACTTGTTTCAAAACATTCAAAAAAATAAATAACGGAAAAGTGGTGCGTGCTTATGTATTCACCCCCTTTCCTATGAAGCCCCTAAACAAAATCTGGTGCAACCAATTACCTTCAGAAGTCACATAATTAGTTAAATAAAGTCCACCTGTGTGCAATCTAAGTGTCACATGATCTCAGTATATATACACCTGTTCTGAAAGGCCCCAGAGTCTACAACACCACTAAGCAAAGGGCACCACCAAGCAAGCGGCACCATGAAGACCAAGGAGCTCTCCAAACAGGTCAGGGACAAAGTTGTGGAGAAGTACAGCTCAGGGTTGGGTTATAAACAAATATCCGAAACTTTGAACATCCCACGGAGCACCATTAAATCCATTATAAAAAAATTGAAAGAATATGGCACCACAACAAACCTGCCAAGAGAGGGCCGCCCACCAAAACTCACGGACCAGGCAAGGAGGGCATTAATCAGAGAGGCAACAAAGAGACCAAAGATAACCCTGAATGAGCTGCAAAGCTCCACAGAGGAGAATCTGTCCATAGGACCACTTTAAACCGCTGGGCTTTACGGAAGAGTGGCCAGAAAAAAGCCATTGCTTAAAGAAAAAAATAAGCAAACACGTTTGGTGTTTCGCCAAAAGGCATGTGGGAGACTCCCCAAACATATAGAAGAAGGTACTCTGGTCAGATGAGACTAAAATTGAGCTTTTTGGCCATCAAGGAAAACACTATGTCGGGCACAAACCCAACACCTCTCATCACCCCGAGAACACCATCCCCACAGTGAAGCATGGTGGTGGCAGCATCATGCTGTGGGGATGTTTTTCATCGGCAGGGACTGGGAAACTGGTCAGAATTGAAGGAATGATGGATGGCGCTAAATACAGGAAAATTCTTGAGGGAAACCTGTTTCAGTCTTCCAGAGATTTGAGACTGGGACGGAGGTTCACCTTCCAGCAGGACAATGACCCTAAGCATACCGCTAAAGCAACACTCGAGTGGTTTAAGGGGAAACATTTAAATGTCTTGGAATGGCCTAGTCAAAGCCCAGACCTCAATCTTATTGAGAATCTGTGGTATGACTTAAAGATTGCTGTACACCAGCGGAACCCATCCAACTTGAAGGAGCTGGAGCAGTTTTGCCTTGAATAATGGGCAAAAATCCCAGTGGCTAGATGTGCCAAGCTTATAGAGACATACCCCAAGAAACCTGCAGCTCTAATTGCTGCAAATGGTGTCTCTACAAAGTATTGACTTTGGGGGGGTGAATAGTTATGCACGCTCAAGTTCTCTGTTTTTTTGTCTTATTTCTTCTTTGGAAAAAAAAAAATTGCATCTTCAAAGTGGTAGGCATGCTGTGTAAATCAAATGATACAAACCCCCCCAAAAATCCATTTTAATTCCAGGTTGTAAGGCAACAAAATAGGGAAAATGCCAAGGGGGGTGAGTGCTTTAATAAGCCACTGTATATGCCTGGAGGAAGGGCAATGCCGACCAGCCTGCAAAATGTAAAACCCGCCCATCTGCCGCCTGCTGACCAACACGATGAAGAATACATTTACATTTACATTTACAAGAATAGCCAGGGCCCAGCACCAGCAACACCAGGGTAACATCACAACAAACACCTGCACCTCTGTTACGCCAGCTACTATCACCTGACCACCTCGGTGATGAGGAGCCAGCATTACCCCAGTCACCTGACCACCGCGGTGATGAGGAGCCAGCGTTACCCCAGCAACAAATAGACCCCACTCAGTGTTCTTCAAAGATACGGCGGGCCTTTGTCAGCAATGCCGACTGTGCTGTTGGCACTGAAACATGATTAACATTTCGTTGGCATCTACAGCAATTTGCGAAAATTCGTTCTCCACCCTGAAGAACGTATTCAGTGAACACAAAGCATGTTACATCAATGAAAAGCCCAGAATGTCCAGCTGCCATTTGAGAGGGACCTGACATGTCAATGTAGCTAGGAAGGAGAATGGAATCAGACATTTCTCATGAGGTTCAACATAGAGCATAGAGGAGGCTGCAACTCTTCTAATTGGTAAACTACAACATTTATGGCACCGTGCAATAATGATTTATTCATTGGTTTCCGTCATATAAGCCTACTGGTGTTTGGTAGTTTTTTTTAACGTAATGTTTAGGCCTCTGATTTTTACCTCAATGCATCTTTTAGATGTGATTCTTAATGTCATTAGGATACTTGCTTTTGTGGGTCTAATTGCTATTTATAGACATACAGCTTTGCGTTATTTTATGGGTATCGGGACAATGACCAGTCTATTGGTTGTGGCAGCTTGGCTCAATACGTCACAAATTCAACAGCAATAGTTCTAATGGATTTAAAATGTCCCCTCTGGCATGTCATCCTGGAGCTGGGACTGCTGATCATAGGTGGTGTGTGAGTTTCAAGTTTGGGGAAGCTTACAATTTATCCTACCATTTCTACCGATCTGCGTGCCAGTTGATTTTCAAATGCACATTTACAGTAATATGACATTTGAAATGTCTTTATTCTTTTTGAAACTTCTGAGTGTAATGTTTACTGTTAATATTTATTGTTTATTTCACTTTTGTTTACTATCTACTTCACTTGCTTTGACAATGTTAACACACGTTTCCCATGCCAATAAAGCCCTTAACTTGAAAAATTGAATTGAGACAGAGAGATTTTGGCCAGGTACTTCTGTGCATCCTCAGGCACTCTTCAACATTAACAGCACAGAGGAACCAGACACGTGCTCATGGAGCACTCCAAAAACCAAAGACAATGAAAATATTTTCAAAACTCGTAAATGTTGGTTATGAAATAAACCAAAACTTGCTTCTCAAAATTGTAACAGTTTGTGAACTCTGCAAACAGCATTTCCACTAAATGACCTAATTAATACATGCATTAACAAATATGTGTAGCAAAATGACGGGGGTTAACGGTACATTTACTACAGGTGACATATGTCATGGGAATTGATCAAAATAAACAATCAATGGGCAAATAATTCACACAGTGAAACAACAAATGTGGAAGAATTGGCGGGAGACAGCGGAGCACATTCTGGAGAGCTGAGCACATGCATTCTGGAGAGCTGAGCACATGCATTCTGGAGAGCTGAGCACATGCATTCTGGAGAGAGACGCCCATATCTTTGCCACACACCCCTCCCCTTCTTGTCTCAACATTTTTTATTATACTCAAGACACATTATTAGCCGCAACTCAATAATCAGCTAGGCCTATTGCCACGCGTGCTGCTCAAATTGTATTTATTTCTGTATAGACAGGAGTAAATATATGATTTTGGCAAATGTATTTCAATTTACTTGAAATAACTACACCCGCTGATTTGGCCTTGTTTTTTGGCTTGGTCCTCAAGAAATGCTGGCATCCACGACAGAACCCAAACGTGAGTTACTTTGGGAGGTGTGGTTTGATGTGGGTGTTTCTTGGTGTGTCATTCCCACAACCAAGACACACCCACCTGTCAGAGTCTTGCCCGCAGCTGTTTCCCCCGCTCAATCACAACAAACAAACCTCCGTCAGGTTGAGTTCAATAACTACAGGCAGATGTATGGTGAGATGCCAGGGGAAGCTTTGAATAGGTCAGTAGCCTACAGAGTAATATGAGAAGAATGCAATTGCTGAATTTATGTAGATATTCTAAACTAAGTGTTTTGATAACTTTCAAATGTAGTAACAGGTCCATGTAGAATAAACAACCCTTTACATAACACCATAGAAGCAGTGTTCTGATAATATAACAATGTGAACCTTTCACCTTTCATTGTCATTTCCAGCCGATACAGATACTGTGACTATCAGCATTTAGTCTGGTGGTAATGGGGTTACCTTGGTAACATGTCAGAGTGGTCATGCCTTCCTGTGTGGTGGTAATGGGGTTACCTTGGTAACATGTCAGAGTGGTCATACCTTCCTGTCTGGTGGTAATGGGGTTACCTTGGTAACATGTCAGAGTGGTCATACCTTCCTGTCTGGTGGTAATGGGGTTACCTTGGTAACATGTCAGAGTGGTCATACCTTCCTGTCTGGTGGTAATGGGGTTACCTTGGTAACATGTCAGAGTGGTCATACCTTCCTGTGTGGTGGTAATGGGGTTACCTTGGTAACATGTCAGAGTGGTCATACCTTCCTGTCTGGTGGTAATGGGGTTACCTTGGTAACATGTCAGAGTGGTCATACCTTCCTGTCTGGTGGTAATGGGGTTACCTTGGTAACATGTCAGAGTGGTCATACCTTCCTGTGTGGTGGTAATGGGGTTACCTTGGTAACATGTCAGAGTGGTCATACCTTCCTGTCTGGTGGTAATGGGGTTACCTTGGTAACATGTCAGAGTGGTCATACCTTCCTGTCTGGTGGTAATGGGGGTTACCTTGGTAACATGTCAGAGTGGTCACACCTTCCTGTGTGGTGGTAATGGGGTTACCTTGGTAACATGTCAGAGTGGTCATACCTTCCTGTCTGGTGGTAATGGGGTTACCTTGGTAACATGTCAGAGTGGTCATACCTTCCTGTGTGGTGGTAATGGGGTTACCTTGGTAACATGTCAGAGTGGTCATACCTTCCTGTCTGGTGGTAATGGGGGTTACCTTGGTAACATGTCAGAGTGGTCACACCTTCCTGTGTGGTGGTAATGGGGTTACCTTGGTAACATGTCAGAGTGGTCATACCTTCCTGTCTGGTGGTAATGGGGTTACCTTGGTAACATGTCAGAGTGGTCATACCTTCCTGTCTGGTGGTAATGGGGTTACCTTGGTAACATGTCAGAGTGGTCACACCTTCCTGTGTGGTGGTAATGGGGTTACCTTGGTAACATGTCAGAGTGGTCATACCTTCCTGTCTGGTGGTAATGGGGTTACCTTGGTAACATGTCAGAGTGGTCATACCTTCCTGTCTGGTGGTAATGGGGTTACCTTGGTAACATGTCAGAGTGGTCACACCTTCCTGTGTGGTGGTAATGGGGTTACCTTGGTAACATGTCAGAGTGGTCATACCTTCCTGTCTGGTGGTAATGGGGTTACCTTGGTAACATGTCAGAGTGGTCATACCTTCCTGTCTGGTGGTAATGGGGTTACCTTGGTAACATGTCAGAGTGGTCATACCTTCCTGTCTGGTGGTAATGGGGTTACCTTGGTAACATGTCAGAGTGGTCATACCTTCCTGTCTGGTGGTAATGGGGTTACCTTGGTAACATGTCAGAGTGGTCATACCTTCCTGTCTGGTGGTAATGGGGTTACCTTGGTAACATGTCAGAGTGGTCATACCTTCCTGTCTGGTGGTAATGGGGGTTACCTTGGTAACATGTCAGAGTGGTCATACCTTCCTGTCTGGTGGTAATGGGGTTACCTTGGTAACATGTCAGAGTGGTCACACCTTCCTGTGTGGTGGTAATGGGGTTACCCTGGTAACATGTCAGAGTGGTCATACCTTCCTGTCTGGTGGTAATGGGGTTACCTTGGTAACATGTCAGAGTGGTCATACCTTCCTGTCTGGTGGTAATGGGGTTACCTTGGTAACATGTCAGAGTGGTCACACCTTCCTGTGTGGTGGTAATGGGGTTACCTTGGTAACATGTCAGAGTGGTCATACCTTCCTGTCTGGTGGTAATGGGGTTACCTTGGTAACATGTCAGAGTGGTCACACCTTCCTGTCTGGTGGTAATGGGGTTACCTTGGTAACATGTCAGAGTGGTTAAACCTTCCTGTCTGGTGGTAATGGGGTTACCTTGGTAACATGTCAGAGTGGTAACACCTTCCTGTCTGGTGGTAATGGGGTTACCTTGGTAACATGTCAGAGTGGTCACACCTTCCTGTGTGGTGGTAATGGGGTTACCTTGGTAACATGTCAGAGTGGTCATACCTTCCTGTGTGGTGGTAATGGGGTTACCTTGGTAACATGTCAGAGTGGTCATACCTCCTGTCTGGTGGTAATGGGGTTACCTTGGTAACATGTCAGAGTGGTCACACCTTCCTGTGTGGTGGTAATGGGGTTACCTTGGTAACATGTCAGAGTGGTCATACCTTCCTGTGTGGTGGTAATGGGGTTACCTTGGTAACATGTCAGAGTGGTCATACCTTCCTGTCTGGTGGTAATGGGGTTACCTTGGTAACATGTCAGAGTGGTCATACCTTCCTGTCTGGTGGTAATGGGGTTACCTTGGTAACATGTCAGAGTGGTCATACCTTCCTGTCTGGTGGTAATGGGGTTACCTTGGTAACATGTCAGAGTGGTCATACCTTCCTGTCTGGTGGTAATGGGGTTACCTTGGTAACATGTCAGAGTGGTCATACCTTCCTGTGTGGTGGTAATGGGGTTACCTTGGTAACATGTCAGAGTGGTCATACCTTCCTGTCTGGTGGTAATGGGGTTACCTTGGTAACATGTCAGAGTGGTCATACCTTCCTGTCTGGTGGTAATGGGGTTACCTTGGTAACATGTCAGAGTGGTCATACCTTCCTGTGTGGTGGTAATGGGGTTACCTTGGTAACATGTCAGAGTGGTCATACCTTCCTGTCTGGTGGTAATGGGGTTACCTTGGTAACATGTCAGAGTGGTCATACCTTCCTGTCTGGTGGTAATGGGGTTACCTTGGTAACATGTCAGAGTGGTCACACCTTCCTGTGTGGTGGTAATGGGGTTACCTTGGTAACATGTCAGAGTGGTCATACCTTCCTGTCTGGTGGTAATGGGGTTACCTTGGTAACATGTCAGAGTGGTCATACCTTCCTGTGTGGTGGTAATGGGGTTACCTTGGTAACATGTCAGAGTGGTCATACCTTCCTGTCTGGTGGTAATGGGGTTACCTTGGTAACATGTCAGAGTGGTCACACCTTCCTGTGTGGTGGTAATGCGGGTTACCTTGGTAACATGTCAGAGTGGTCATACCTTCCTGTCTGGTGGTAATGGGGTTACCTTGGTAACATGTCAGAGTGGTCATACCTTCCTGTCTGGTGGTAATGGGGTTACCTTGGTAACATGTCAGAGTGGTCACACCTTCCTGTGTGGTGGTAATGGGGTTACCTTGGTAACATGTCAGAGTGGTCATACCTTCCTGTCTGGTGGTAATGGGGTTACCTTGGTAACATGTCAGAGTGGTCATACCTTCCTGTCTGGTGGTAATGGGGTTACCTTGGTAACATGTCAGAGTGGTCACACCTTCCTGTGTGGTGGTAATGGGGTTACCTTGGTAACATGTCAGAGTGGTCATACCTTCCTGTCTGGTGGTAATGGGGTTACCTTGGTAACATGTCAGAGTGGTCATACCTTCCTGTCTGGTGGTAATGGGGTTACCTTGGTAACATGTCAGAGTGGTCATACCTTCCTGTCTGGTGGTAATGGGGTTACCTTGGTAACATGTCAGAGTGGTCATACCTTCCTGTCTGGTGGTAATGGGGTTACCTTGGTAACATGTCAGAGTGGTCATACCTTCCTGTCTGGTGGTAATGGGGTTACCTTGGCAACATGTCAGAGTGGTCATACCTTCCTGTCTGGTGGTAATGGGGTTACCTTGGTAACATGTCAGAGTGGTCACACCTTCCTGTGTGGTGGTAATGGGGTTACCCTGGTAACATGTCAGAGTGGTCATACCTTCCTGTCTGGTGGTAATGGGGTTACCTTGGTAACATGTCAGAGTGGTCATACCTTCCTGTCTGGTGGTAATGGGGTTACCTTGGTAACATGTCAGAGTGGTCACACCTTCCTGTGTGGTGGTAATGGGGTTACCTTGGTAACATGTCAGAGTGGTCATACCTCCCTGTCTGGTGGTAATGGGGTTACCTTGGTAACATGTCAGAGTGGTCACACCTTCCTGTCTGGTGGTAATGGGGTTACCTTGGTAACATGTCAGAGTGGTTAAACCTTCCTGTCTGGTGGTAATGGGGTTACCTTGGTAACATGTCAGAGTGGTAACACCTTCCTGTCTGGTGGTAATGGGGTTACCTTGGTAACATGTCAGAGTGGTCACACCTTCCTGTGTGGTGGTAATGGGGTTACCTTGGTAACATGTCAGAGTGGTCATACCTTCCTGTGTGGTGGTAATGGGGTTACCTTGGTAACATGTCAGAGTGGTCATACCTCCCTGTCTGGTGGTAATGGGGTTACCTTGGTAACATGTCAGAGTGGTCACACCTTCCTGTGTGGTGGTAATGGGGGTTACCTTGGTAACATGTCAGAGTGGTCATACCTTCCTGTGTGGTGGTAATGGGGTTACCTTGGTAACATGTCAGAGTGGTCATACCTTCCTGTCTGGTGGTAATGGGGTTACCTTGGTAACATGTCAGAGTGGTCATACCTTCCTGTCTGGTGGTAATGGGGTTACCTTGGTAACATGTCAGAGTGGTCATACCTTCCTGTCTGGTGGTAATGGGGTTACCTTGGTAACATGTCAGAGTGGTCATACCTTCCTGTCTGGTGGTAATGGGGTTACCTTGGTAACATGTCAGAGTGGTCATACCTTCCTGTCTGGTGGTAATGGGGTTACCTTGGTAACATGTCAGAGTGGTCATGCCTTCCTGTCTGGTGGTAATGGGGTTACCTTGGTAACATGTCAGAGTGATCATACCTCCCTGTCTGGTGGTAATGGGGTTACCTTGGTAACATGTCAGAGTGGTCATACCTTCCTGTCTGGTGGTAATGGGGTTACCTTGGTAACATGTCAGAGTGGTCATACCTTCCTGTCTGGTGGTAATGGGGTTACCTTGGTAACATGTCAGAGTGGTCATACCTTCCTGTGTGGTGGTAATGGGGTTACCTTGGTAACATGTCAGAGTGGTCATACCTTCCTGTCTGGTGGTAATGGGGTTACCTTGGTAACATGTCAGAGTGGTCATACCTTCCTGTGTGGTGGTAATGGGGTTACCTTGGTAACATGTCAGAGTGGTCATACCTTCCTGTCTGGTGGTAATGGGGTTACCTTGGTAACATGTCAGAGTGGTCATACCTTCCTGTCTGGTGGTAATGGGGTTACCTTGGTAACATGTCAGAGTGGTCATACCTTCCTGTCGGTTGGTAATGGGGTTACCTTGGTAACATGTCAGAGTGGTCATACCTTCCTGTCTGGTGGTAATGGGGTTACCTTGGTAACATGTCAGAGTGGTCATACCTTCCTGTCTGGTGGTAATGGGGTTACCTTGGTAACATGTCAGAGTGGTCATACCTTCCTGTCTGGTGGTAATGGGGTTACCTTGGTAACATGTCAGAGTGGTCATACCTTCCTGTCTGGTGGTAATGGGGTTACCCTGGTAACATGTCAGAGTGGTCATACCTTCCTGTCTGGTGGTAATGGGGTTACCTTGGTAACATGTCAGAGTGGTCATACCTTCCTGTCTGGTGGTAATGGGGTTACCTTGGTAACATGTCAGAGTGGTCACACCTTCCTGTGTGGTGGTAATGGGGTTACCTTGGTAACATGTCAGAGTGGTCATACCTTCCTGTCTGGTGGTAATGGGGTTACCTTGGTAACATGTCAGAGTGGTCACACCTTCCTGTCTGGTGGTAATGGGGTTACCTTGGTAACATGTCAGAGTGGTTAAACCTTCCTGTCTGGTGGTAATGGGGTTACCTTGGTAACATGTCAGAGTGGTCACACCTTCCTGTCTGGTGGTAATGGGGTTACCTTGGTAACATGTCAGAGTGGTCACACCTTCCTGTGTGGTGGTAATGGGGTTACCTTGGTAACATGTCAGAGTGGTCATACCTTCCTGTGTGGTGGTAATGGGGTTACCTTGGTAACATGTCAGAGTGGTCATACCTCCCTGTCTGGTGGTAATGGGGTTACCTTGGTAACATGTCAGAGTGGTCACACCTTCCTGTGTGGTGGTAATGGGGTTACCTTGGTAACATGTCAGAGTGGTCATACCTTCCTGTGTGGTGGTAATGGGGTTACCTTGGTAACATGTCAGAGTGGTCATACCTTCCTGTCTGGTGGTAATGGGGTTACCTTGGTAACATGTCAGAGTGGTCATACCTTCCTGTCTGGTGGTAATGGGGGTTACCTTGGTAACATGTCAGAGTGGTCATACCTTCCTGTCTGGTGGTAATGGGGTTACCTTGGTAACATGTCAGAGTGGTCATACCTTCCTGTCTGGTGGTAATGGGGTTACCTTGGTAACATGTCAGAGTGGTCATACCTTCCTGTCTGGTGGTAATGGGGTTACCTTGGTAACATGTCAGAGTGGTCATGCCTTCCTGTCTGGTGGTAATGGGGTTACCTTGGTAACATGTCAGAGTGGTCATACCTCCCTGTCTGGTGGTAATGGGGTTACCTTGGTAACATGTCAGAGTGGTCATACCTTCCTGTCTGGTGGTAATGGGGTTACCTTGGTAACATGTCAGAGTGGTCATACCTTCCTGTCTGGTGGTAATGGGGTTACCTTGGTAACATGTCAGAGTGGTCATACCTTCCTGTGTGGTGGTAATGGGGTTACCTTGGTAACATGTCAGAGTGGTCATACCTTCCTGTCTGGTGGTAATGGGGTTACCTTGGTAACATGTCAGAGTGGTCATACCTTCCTGTGTGGTGGTAATGGGGTTACCTTGGTAACATGTCAGAGTGGTCATACCTTCCTGTCTGGTGGTAATGGGGTTACCTTGGTAACATGTCAGAGTGGTCATACCTTCCTGTCTGGTGGTAATGGGGTTACCTTGGTAACATGTCAGAGTGGTCATACCTTCCTGTCGGTTGGTAATGGGGTTACCTTGGTAACATGTCAGAGTGGTCATACCTTCCTGTCTGGTGGTAATGGGGTTACCTTGGTAACATGTCAGAGTGGTCATACCTTCCTGTCTGGTGGTAATGGGGTTACCTTGGTAACATGTCAGAGTGGTCATACCTTCCTGTCTGGTGGTAATGGGGTTACCTTGGTAACATGTCAGAGTGGTCATACCTTCCTGTCTGGTGGTAATGGGGTTACCTTGGTAACATGTCAGAGTGGTCATGCCTTCCTGTCTGGTGGTAATGGGGTTAAATTGGTAACATGTCAGAGTGGTCATACCTTCCTGTGTGGTGGTAATGGGGTTACCTTGGTAACATGTCAGAGTGGTCATACCTTCCTGTCTGGTGGTAATGGGGTTACCTTGGTAACATGTCAGAGTGGTCATACCTTCCTGTGTGGTGGTAATGGGGTTACCTTGGTAACATGTCAGAGTGGTCACACCTTCCTGTCTGGTGGTAATGGGGTTACCTTGGTAACATGTCAGAGTGGTCATACCTTCCTGTCTGGTGGTAATGGGGTTACCTTGGTAACATGTCAGAGTGGTCACACCTTCCTGTCTGGTGGTAATGGGGTTACCTTGGTAACATGTCAGAGTGGTTATACCTTCCTGTCTGGTGGTAATGGGGTTACCTTGGTAACATGTCAGAGTGGTCACACCTTCCTGTCTGGTGGTAATGGGGTTACCTTGGTAACATGTCAGAGTGGTCACACCTTCCTGTGTGGTGGTAATGGGGTTACCTTGGTAACATGTCAGAGTGGTCATACCTTCCTGTGTGGTGGTAATGGGGTTACCTTGGTAACATGTCAGAGTGGTCATACCTTCCCTGTCTGGTGGTAATGGGGTTACCTTGGTAACATGTCAGAGTGGTCACACCTTCCTGTGTGGTGGTAATGGGGTTACCTTGGTAACATGTCAGAGTGGTCATACCTTCCTGTGTGGTGGTAATGGGGTTACCTTGGTAACATGTCAGAGTGGTCATACCTTCCTGTCTGGTGGTAATGGGGTTACCTTGGTAACATGTCAGAGTGGTCATACCTTCCTGTCTGGTGGTAATGGGGTTACCTTGGTAACATGTCAGAGTGGTCATACCTTCCTGTCTGGTGGTAATGGGGTTACCTTGGTAACATGTCAGAGTGGTCATACCTTCCTGTCTGGTGGTAATGAGGTTACCTTGGTAACATGTCAGAGTGGTCATACCTTCCTGTCTGGTGGTAATGGGGTTACCTTGGTAACATGTTAGAGTGGTCACACCTTCCTGTCTGGTGGTAATGGGGTTACCTTGGTAACATGTCAGAGTGGTCATACCTCCCTGTCTGGTGGTAATGGGGTTACCTTGGTAACATGTCAGAGTGGTCATACCTTCCTGTCTGGTGGTAATGGGGTTACCTTGGTAACATGTCAGAGTGGTCATACCTTCCTGTCTGGTGGTAATGGGGTTACCTTGGTAACATGTTAGAGTGGTCACACCTTCCTGTCTGGTGGTAATGGGGTTACCTTGGTAACATGTCAGAGTGGTCATACCTCCCTGTCTGGTGGTAATGGGGTTACCTTGGTAACATGTCAGAGTGGTCATACCTTCCTGTCTGGTGGTAATGGGGTTACCTTGGTAACATGTCAGAGTGGTCATACCTTCCTGTGTGGTGGTAATGGGGTTACCTTGGTAACATGTCAGAGTGGTCATACCTTCCTGTCTGGTGGTAATGGGGTTACCTTGGTAACATGTCAGAGTGGTCATACCTTCCTGTCTGGTGGTAATGGGGTTACCTTGGTAACATGTCAGAGTGGTCATACCTTCCTGTCTGGTGGTAATGGGGTTACCTTGGTAACATGTCAGAGTGGTCATACCTTCCTGTCTGGTAATGGGGTTACCTTGGTAACATGTCAGAGTGGTCATACCTTCCTGTCTGGTGGTAATGGGGTTACCTTGGTAACATGTCAGAGTGGTCATACCTTCCTGTGTGGTGGTAATGGGGTTACCTTGGTAACATGTCAGAGTGGTCATACCTTCCTGTCTGGTGGTAATGGGGTTACCTTGGTAACATGTCAGAGTGGTCATACCTTCCTGTGTGGTGGTAATGGGGTTACCTTGGTAACATGTCAGAGTGGTCATACCTTCCTGTCTGGTGGTAATGGGGTTACCTTGGTAACATGTCAGAGTGGTCACACCTTCCTGTGTGGTGGTAATGGGGTTACCTTGGTAACATGTCAGAGTGGTCATACCTTCCTGTCTGGTGGTAATGGGGTTACCTTGGTAACATGTCAGAGTGGTCATACCTTCCTGTGTGGTGGTAATGGGGTTACCTTGGTAACATGTCAGAGTGGTCATACCTTCCTGTCTGGTGGTAATGGGGTTACCTTGGTAACATGTCAGAGTGGTCACACCTTCCTGTGTGGTGGTAATGGGGTTACCTTGGTAACATGTCAGAGTGGTCATACCTTCCTGTCTGGTGGTAATGGGGTTACCTTGGTAACATGTCAGAGTGGTCATACCTTCCTGTCTGGTGGTAATGGGGTTACCTTGGTAACATATCAGAGTGGTCACACCTTCCTGTGTGGTGGTAATGGGGTTACCTTGGTAACATGTCAGAGTGGTCATACCTTCCTGTCTGGTGGTAATGGGGTTGCCTTGGTAACATGTCAGAGTGGTCATACCTTCCTGTCTGGTGGTAATGGGGTTACCTTGGTAACATGTCAGAGTGGTCACACCTTCATGTGTGGTGGTAATGGGGTTACCTTGGTAACATGTCAGAGTGGTCATACCTTCCTGTCTGGTGGTAATGGGGTTACCTTGGTAACATGTCAGAGTGGTCATACCTTCCTGTGTGGTGGTAATGGGGTTACCTTGGTAACATGTCAGAGTGGTCATACCTTCCTGTCTGGTGGTAATGGGGTTACCTTGGTAACATGTCAGAGTGGTCATACCTTCCTGTCTGGTGGTAATGGGGTTACCTTGGTAACATGTCAGAGTGGTCATACCTTCCTGTCTGGTGGTAATGGGGTTACCTTGGTAACATGTCAGAGTGGTCATACCTTCCTGTCTGGTGGTAATGGGGTTACCTTGGTAACATGTCAGAGTGGTCATACCTTCCTGTCTGGTGGTAATGGGGTTACCTTGGTAACATGTCAGAGTGGTCACACCTTCCTGTGTGGTGGTAATGGGGTTACCCTGGTAACATGTCAGAGTGGTCATACCTTCCTGTCTGGTGGTAATGGGGTTACCTTGGTAACATGTCAGAGTGGTCATACCTTCCTGTCTGGTGGTAATGGGGTTACCTTGGTAACATGTCAGAGTGGTCACACCTTCCTGTGTGGTGGTAATGGGGTTACCTTGGTAACATGTCAGAGTGGTCATACCTTCCTGTCTGGTGGTAATGGGGTTACCTTGGTAACATGTCAGAGTGGTCACACCTTCCTGTCTGGTGGTAATGGGGTTACCTTGGTAACATGTCAGAGTGGTTATACCTTCCTGTGTGGTGGTAATGGGGTTACCTTGGTAACATGTCAGAGTGGTCACACCTTCCTGTGTGGTGGTAATGGGGTTACCTTGGTAACATGTCAGAGTGGTCACACCTTCCTGTGTGGTGGTAATGGGGTTACCTTGGTAACATGTCAGAGTGGTCATACCTTCCTGTGTGGTGGTAATGGGGTTACCTTGGTAACATGTCAGAGTGGTCATACCTCCCTGTCTGGTGGTAATGGGGTTACCTTGGTAACATGTCAGAGTGGTCACACCTTCCTGTGTGGTGGTAATGGGGGTTACCTTGGTAACATGTCAGAGTGGTCATACCTTCCTGTGTGGTGGTAATGGGGGTTACCTTGGTAACATGTCAGAGTGGTCATACCTTCCTGTCTGGTGGTAATGGGGTTACCTTGGTAACATGTCAGAGTGGTCATACCTTCCTGTCTGGTGGTAATGGGGTTACCTTGGTAACATGTCAGAGTGGTCATACCTTCCTGTCTGGTGGTAATGGGGTTACCTTGGTAACATGTCAGAGTGGTCATACCTTCCTGTCTGGTGGTAATGGGGTTACCTTGGTAACATGTCAGAGTGGTCATACCTTCCTGTCTGGTGGTAATGGGGTTACCTTGGTAACATGTCAGAGTGGTCATGCCTTCCTGTCTGGTGGTAATGGGGTTACCTTGGTAACATGTCAGAGTGGTCATACCTCCCTGTCTGGTGGTAATGGGGGTTACCTTGGTAACATGTCAGAGTGGTCATACCTTCCTGTCTGGTGGTAATGGGGTTACCTTGGTAACATGTCAGAGTGGTCATACCTTCCTGTCTGGTGGTAATGGGGTTACCTTGGTAACATGTCAGAGTGGTCATACCTTCCTGTGTGGTGGTAATGGGGTTACCTTGGTAACATGTCAGAGTGGTCATACCTTCCTGTCTGGTGGTAATGGGGTTACCTTGGTAACATGTCAGAGTGGTCATACCTTCCTGTCTGGTGGTAATGGGGTTACCTTGGTAACATGTCAGAGTGGTCACACCTTCCTGTCTGGTGGTAATGGGGTTACCTTGGTAACATGTCAGAGTGGTTATACCTTCCTGTCTGGTGGTAATGGGGTTACCTTGGTAACATGTCAGAGTGGTCACACCTTCCTGTCTGGTGGTAATGGGGTTACCTTGGTAACATGTCAGAGTGGTCACACCTTCCTGTGTGGTGGTAATGGGGTTACCTTGGTAACATGTCAGAGTGGTCATACCTTCCTGTGTGGTGGTAATGGGGTTACCTTGGTAACATGTCAGAGTGGTCACACCTTCCTGTGTGGTGGTAATGGGGTTACCTTGGTAACATGTCAGAGTGGTCATACCTTCCTGTGTGGTGGTAATGGGGTTACCTTGGTAACATGTCAGAGTGGTCACACCTTCCTGTGTGGTGGTGAATGGGGTTACCTTGGTAACATGTCAGAGTGGTCATACCTTCCTGTGTGGTGGTAATGGGGTTACCTTGGTAACATGTCAGAGTGGTCATACCTCCCTGTCTGGTGGTAATGGGGTTACCTTGGTAACATGTCAGAGTGGTCACACCTTCCTGTGTGGTGGTAATGGGGTTACCTTGGTAACATGTCAGAGTGGTCATACCTTCCTGTGTGGTGGTAATGGGGTTACCTTGGTAACATGTCAGAGTGGTCATACCTTCCTGTCTGGTGGTAATGGGGGTTACCTTGGTAACATGTCAGAGTGGTCATACCTTCCTGTCTGGTGGTAATGGGGTTACCTTGGTAACATGTCAGAGTGGTCATACCTTCCTGTCTGGTGGTAATGGGGTTACCTTGGTAACATGTCAGAGTGGTCATACCTTCCTGTCTGGTGGTAATGGGGTTACCTTGGTAACATGTCAGAGTGGTCATACCTTTCCTGTCTGGTGGTAATGGGGTTACCTTGGTAACATGTTAGAGTGGTCACACCTTCCTGTCTGGTGGTAATGGGGTTACCTTGGTAACATGTCAGAGTGGTCATACCTCCCTGTCTGGTGGTAATGGGGTTACCTTGTTAACATGTCAGAGTGGTCATACCTTCCTGTCTGGTGGTAATGGGGTTACCTTGGTAACATGTCAGAGTGGTCATACCTTCCTGTCTGGTGGTAATGGGGTTACCTTGGTAACATGTCAGAGTGGTCATACCTTCCTGTGTGGTGGTAATGGGGTTACCTTGGTAACATGTCAGAGTGGTCATACCTTCCTGTGTGGTGGTAATGGGGTTACCTTGGTAACATGTCAGAGTGGTCATACCTTCCTGTCTGGTGGTAATGGGGTTACCTTGGTAACATGTCAGAGTGGTCATACCTCCCTGTCTGGTGGTAATGGGGTTACCTTGGTAACATGTCAGAGTGGTCATACCTTCCTGTCTGGTGGTAATGGGGTTACCTTGGTAACATGTCAGAGTGGTCATACCTTCCTGTCTGGTGGTAATGGGGTTACCTTGGTAACATGTCAGAGTGGTCATACCTTCCTGTGTGGTGGTAATGGGGTTACCTTGGTAACATGTCAGAGTGGTCATACCTTCCTGTCTGGTGGTAATGGGGTTACCTTGGTAACATGTCAGAGTGGTCATACCTTCCTGTCTGGTGGTAATGGGGTTACCTTGGTAACATGTCAGAGTGGTCATACCTTCCTGTGTGGTGGTAATGGGGTTACCTTGGTAACATGTCAGAGTGGTCATACCTTCCTGTCTGGTGGTAATGGGGTTACCTTGGTAACATGTCAGAGTGGTCATACCTTCCTGTCTGGTGGTAAGAGTGGTCATACCTTCCTGTCTGGTGGTAATGGGGTTACCTTGGTAACATGTCAGAGTGGTCATACCTTCCTGTCTGGTGGTAATGGGGTTACTTTGGTAACATGTCAGAGTGGTCATACCTTCCTGTGTGGTGGTAATGGGGTTACCTTGGTAACATGTCAGAGTGGTCATACCTTCCTGTCTGGTGGTAATGGGGTTACCTTGGTAACATGTCAGAGTGGTCATACCTTCCTGTCTGGTGGTAATGGGGTTACCTTGGTAACATGTCAGAGTGGTCATACCTTCCTGTCTGGTGGTAATGGGGTTACCTTGGTAACATGTCAGAGTTGTCATATCTTCAGGAGTTCCATGATCCTGCTGCAGAATACACAGGGTTTCTCCCTCCCTATATTGACTGATGTCATTGAATATTCAATAATTAACAAAAGACAATACAAGTCAAAGTTGTGTCTAGTAAATAATGTATGCAGAGTGGCAGGTCTCTCTCCACTCAGAGACATCAGTATCAAGCCTGTCTGTCAGAGTGCCAGGTCTCTCTCCATTCAGAGACATCAGTATCAAGCCTGTCTGTCAGAGTGCCAGGACTCTCTCCATTCAGAGACATCAGTATCATGCCCGTCTGTCAGTCTGGACTTCATCACATCATCTTGCAAGTCTCCATGTGCTGGCTCCATACATGTTTCTGTGAACACATACACACATAGTCACTGTTCTATTACCAATGGCAGTTAGGATAGGTGATATCTGACACACAGACAGGTACTATGTTGAAGTTTGAACAGGTCAGACCAAACCTACCTAATTCTGGTCTCCGCATCGACGATCGTTGGTGAGCAGGCAAGAGGTGAGGCTGGAGGTAAGGTCTTTGCCAGAGCCCCGTTTATGGGCATAGCAGCGTTGATCAGCTCCTGGCCCCTGGTTGGTCACACAGAGCACTGATTACATTATCAATGGTGGTTATGATTAGTGTGGTGGAAACAACCTGATCGCTGCATTCACCTTTCTATTTCACTTCAGATATCATGATACTGTATGTCAAGTGAAATAGAATGGTAAACGCTGCCATCAGGCTAGGTTATGAAGGTGAATTGGGACAAAACTTGAAACTGTTTTGACCTTTGACCAGGTCAAATGTCACCGACTTGATTCAAGTGTCCCCCTGTTCCATTTCTAGGAATACTCACAGCGAGGTCTGCGTGATGCTGAGGTCCCCCTTGCTGGTCTTCTCTGTGTTACGTGTTCGGCTGCAAACTGGACATCTCTCCAACAACTGCAGCAGGCAATCCTCATAACCAATGTACTTCCTCATCTTATGAGGTGGTGTTGACTGGGAGGGCCTGTGACTGGGAGGGCCTGTGACTGGGAGGACCTGTGACTGGGAGGACCTGTGACTGGGAGGGCCTGTGACTGGGAGGGCCTGTGACTGGGAGGACCTGTGACTGGGAGGACCTGTGACTGGGAGGACCTGTGACTGGGAGGACCTGTGACTGGGAGGGCCTGTGACTGGGAGGGCCTGTGACTGGGAGGACCTGTGACTGGGAGGGCCTGTGACTGGGAGGGCCTGTGACTGGGAGGTCCTGTGACTGGGAGGGCCTGTGACTGGGAGGACCTGTGACTGGGAGGGCCTGTGACTGGGAGGGCCTGTGACTGGGAGGGCCTGTGACTGGGAGGGCCTGTGACTGGGAGGGCCTGTGACTGGGAGGGCCTAGTTCACAGACTCATACAGGAGTATATGGGCGTATAAACCCCATTTAATTGACTTAAATCCCGGATTACAAAGGGAAAACCAGCCACGTCGCGGACACCGACGTCTCGCTTCCAGACAAGCTAAACACCTTCTTCGCCCGCTTTGAGGATAACACAGTGCCACCGACGCGGCCCACTACCAAGGACTGTGGGCTATCCTTCTCCGTGGCCGACGTGAGTAAGACATTGAAGCATGTTAACCCTCGCAAGGCCGCCGGCCCAGACGGCATCCCTAGCCGCGTCCTCAGAGCATGCGCAGACCAGCTGGCTGGAGTGTTTACGGACATATCCAATCTCTCCCTATCCCAGACTGCTGTTCCCACTTGCTTCAAGAGGGCCACCATTGTTCCTGTACCCAAGAAAGCAAAGGTAACTGAACTAAATGACTATCGCCCCGTAGCTCTCACCTCTGTCATCATGAAGTGCTTTGAGAGACTAGTCAAGGATCATATCACCTCTGCCTTACCTGTCACCCTAGACCCACTTCAATTTGCTTACCGCACCAATAGATCCACAGACGATGCAATCGCCATCACACTGTTCACTGCCCTATCCCATCTGGACAAGAGGAATACCTATGTAAGAATGCTGTTCATTGACTATAGCTCAGCCTTCAACACCATAGTACCCTCCAAGCTCATCATTAAGCTCGAGGCCCTGGGTCTGAACCCTGCCCTGTGCAACTGGGTCCTGGACTTCCTGACAGGCCGCCCCCAGGTGGTGAAGGTGGGAAACAACATCTCCACTTCGCTGATCCTCAACACTGGGGCCCCACAAGGGTGCGTGCTCAGCCCCCTCCTGTACTCCCTGTTCACCCATGACTGCGTGTCCAAGCACACCTCCAACTCAATCATCAAGTTTGCAGACGACACAACAGTATTAGGCTTGATTACCAACAATGATGAGACCGCCTACAGGGAGGAGGTGAGGGCCCTGGGAGTTTACAAAACATTTTTAAAAAAAGAAAATGTAAAATGAGTGTGGTGTCAGGAAAATAACTTCTCCCTCAATGTCGACAAAACAAAGGAGATGATCGTGGACTTCAGGAAACAGCAGAGGGTGCACCCCCCTATCCACATCGACGGGACCGCAGTGGAGAAGGTGGAAAGCTTCAAGTTCCTCGGCGTACACATCACTGATGATCTGAAATGGTCCACCCACACAGACAGTGTGGTGAAGAAGGCACAACAGCGCCTCTTCAACCTCAGGAGGCTGAAGAAATTTGCCTTGGCCCCTAGACCCTCACAAACTTTTACAGATGCACAATTGAGAGCATCCTGTCGGGCTGTATCACCGCCTGGTACAGAAAATGTACCGTCCGCAACCACAGGGCTCTCCAGAGGGTGGTGTGGTCTGCCGAACTCATCACCGGGGGCACACTACCTGCCCTCCAGGACACCTACAGCACCCAGTGTCACAGGAAGGCCAAAAAGATCATCAAGGACATCAACCATCCGAGCCACGGCCTGTTCACCCCGCTATAATCCAGAAGGCGAGGTCAGTACAGGTGCATCAAAGCTGGGACAGAGCGACTGAAAAACAGTTTCTATCTCAAGGCCATCAGACTGTTAAATAGCCACCACTAGCTGGCTACCTCCCGGTTACTCAACCCAGCACCTTAGAGGCTGCTGCCCTATATACATAGACATGGAATCACTGGTCACTTTAATAATGTTTACATACTGCTTTACTCATTTCATATATATATATATATATACTGTATTCTATTCTACTGTATTTTAGTCAATGCCACTCCAACATTGCTCGTCCTAATATTTATATATTTCTTAAATCCGTTATTTTTTTTATGTACATAGACATGGAATCACTGGTCACTTTAATAATGTTTACATACTGCTTTACTCATCTCATATGTATATACTGTATTCTATTCTACTGTATTTTAGTCAATGCCACTCCAACATTGCTCGTCCTAATATTTATATATTTCTTAAATCTGTTATTTTTTTTATGTACATAGACATGGAATCACTGGTCACTTTAATAATGTTTACATACTGCTTTACTCATTTCATATGTATATACTGTATTTTAGTCAATGCCACTTCAAAATTGCTCGTCCTAATATTTATATATTTATTTTACTTTTAGATGTGTGTATTGTTGTGAATTGTTAGATACTACTGCACTGTTGGAGCTAGGAACACAAGCATTTCACTACACCTACAATAACATCTGCTTAATATGTGTATGTGTTTAAAGTTTGATTTGATTAAAGCCAGAATCTGGAGTTTGTGTTTCAACAAAGAGGAACCCCGCCACGTATAGGAGGAGGGCCTGTGACTGTGTTCCTGTTTTAGCACTGTACCTATACTGTTGTTTGATATCCCAGACAGTTGTTGGTCCATATCCCAAATATTTAGATACTATAGGCATATCATGTTATGCCATTTGCCCACAGAATCCCATTCATTTTAGAAATACATCTAATATACCTTAGAAACACACATATCCACATCCCAATACACCAATATTACCTGTAAGACCTTGGAAAAATTAATTTTTTCCAAAAAAGTCACTTTGTTATGCTTAAGTCCCCTTTTAACTTTTGAAAATACATGCACGGAAGGGGTATTTTAGTCAATTGCATTAAGATCAGTGATTTTAGTAATATTCAAGTCATTTGGAATTAACAAATGGCACAGTTTGAAGATGATTAGGAAATATTAGGAAAAATGAACTGTATACTTTAGTAAATTTGGCTTGCTCTTTATCCAAAAATATGACAAAAAACAGGATTCAGAAAATATTGTGTTGCGAGATAAATTACAAAATAAATTAATATAAACAGTACCAGTCAAAAGTTTGGACACACCTACCCATTTAAAAGGTTTATCTTTATTTTTCCTATTTTCTACATTGAAATAACACAAAAAAGTGTTAAACAAATCAAAATATATTTTAGATTTTAGATTCTTCAAAGTAGCCACCTGTCACGAGTTACAAAGCCAGAACCCAGAAGCAGACCAGGACAAGGTAAGTTGAAACGAAGGTGAGTGTTTATTTACAAATTCAAGAGTGATGCTGAATAATCCAGGGAACAGAGCGGGCGGCGTTGATTAGTTGTTGGGGGTGCAGTGGTTGATCCAATCATGGCTCGGCAGCCGCCGACCACCAGGCAGAGGTTGGATGAAGGTTCCGGACGAGTGACTGCAGATGGAACAAAACGGAGGTAAGTAAACAACAAACCAACAAGGTGCAAAACAACAAAACTAACGCTAGAAGCTCTAAGACTGATACTCTGGTAAACCTACTGTTCATGGCTAACGATCCGGCAGGGAATGGATGTTAGGCCAGAGCCTAAGAAGGGTGATGATCAGGACCAGGTGTGCAGATTGCTGATGGGATGCAGGTGCGGAAATCAAGAGAGCTCCCCGGAGCGTTCCAGAACCCTCGGGAAACTGGAGATCCCGAGCAGAAAAAACTAGTCCACAGACAGGACCCGACTCAGACTGCCGGGATCGTTACAGTACCCCCCTCCGACGCAACGCCACCGGGCGGACTCCCCGGAGCGCCAGGATGGAGGCGGTAGAAGTCACGGATGAGGTCAGCATCTAGGATCTGTCGCCGCGGAATCCAACTCCTCTCTTCAGGACCATACCCCTCCCAGTCCACGAGATACTGGGAAACCCCGGCCCCGCCGTCTGGAATCCATGATGCGTCGCACCGTGTAGGCAGGACCACCTCCGATCATCCGAGGAGGAGGAGGAGGAGGCGGAGGAGGCAACAGAGGACTGAGGAAAACAGGCTTGAGGCAGGAGACATGAAAGGTGGGATGGACTCTGAGCGTCCTCGGGAGTTTGAGTCGAACTGCCACCGGGTTGATCACCTTCTCCACCACAAACGGACCAATGAACTTGGTAACAACTTCCTAGACTCAGTCCGTAAAGGAAGATCCCGTGTAGCCAACCAGACCCTATCTCCGATGGTGTAGGTGGGAGCGGGGATCCGGCGACGATTCGCCTGGAGCTGATACCGGTCCGAAACTCTAAGGAGTGCCTTTCTGGCCCGATGCCAGGTCCGGTGGCAACGAGCGAATATGGGCCTGAACAGAAGGCACTGAGAGCTCCTTCTCCTGAGAAGGGAACAAGGGAGGTTGGTAGCCATACAGGCACTGGAAGGGAGACATCCCAGTGGCAGATGTAGGGAGAGTATTGTGGGCATACTCAACCCAAGGCAACTGAGAGACCCAGGAGGTGGGGTTGGAAGAGGCCAGGCAGCGTAGCGTGGATTCCATCCTCTGGTTGGCTCTCTCCGCCTGACCATTAGATTGGGGGTGAAAACCAGATGTGAGACTGACTGTAGCTCCAATGGCCAAACAGAAGGACTTCCAGACAGCAGAGGTAAACTGAGGGCCACGGTCGGAAACGAGATCACTGGGCAACCCGTGGACCCTGAAAACCTCCCTAACCAGGATCTCGGACGTCTCCGAGGCAGAGGGAAGCTTGGCAATTGGCACAAAGTGGGCGAACTTGCTGAATCTGTCCACGATAGTCAGAACGACCGTGTTCCCCTCAGAAGCGGGCAACCCAGTGACAAAGTCCAGGGCCAGATGCGACCATGGTCGCCGGGGAATAGGAAGGGGGTGAAGTAGTCCAGAGCTGGGCCGATTGGTACCCTTATTCTGCGCACACACTGGACAGGCAGCAACATAACCCCGAGTATCCTTGGCCATGGCAGGCCACCAAAAACGTCTGCGAAGAAACGCCATCGTCCGAGCCACGCCAGGGTGACAAGCCATCTTGCTGGCGTGGGACCATTTGAGGACCGCAGGACGAACCGACTCAGGCACAAACAACCGACCGGGTGGACCGTTACGGGACCGGGCTGCGTCCGAAGAGCCGCCATCACCTCCTCCTCAATCTTCCACCTAACAGCTCCCACGACGCAGTTCCGGGGGAGAATTGTCTCGGTCTTGGACCCACCCTCCTCCGTCTTGGAGAACATCCGAGACAAGGCGTCCGCCTTGCCGTTCTTAGATCCAGGTCGGAACGTCAGGGAAAAATTGAATCGTCCGAAAAACAACGACCACCTGGCCTGACGGGAGTTGAGAGCGTCTAGCCGATTGCACGTAAGCAAGATTCTTGTGGTCAGTCCAGACAATAAACGGTTGCTCCGCCCCCTCCAACCAGTGGCGCCACTCCTCCAAGGCAAGTTTCACCGCGAGAAGCTCCCGGTTACCCACATCGTAATTCCTCTCCGCAGGCGAAAGGCGACGAGTAGTAGGCGCAGGGATGGAGTTTACTGTCCGTGGAGCATCGCTGCGACAGGATGGCGCCAACTCCCACATCAGACGCGGGTCCACTTCAACGACGAACTGACGGGCCGTGTCCGGTTGAGAGAGAATCGGTGCGTTGGTGAATCGCCTCTTCAAATCCAGAAACGCTCGATCCGCCTCCGGATTCCACTTGAAGTTCCTGATACTGGAAGTCAAGGCAGTTAACGGAGCGGCCACACGGCTGTAATCCCGGATGAATCTGCGGTAGAAATCGCAAACCCCAAAAATCTCTGGAGCTGCAATCTCGTACCGGGCTGGGCCCATTCCAGAACCGCTCTAACCTTCTCCTGGTCCATCCTAATCTCTCCCCTGGAGATGATGTACCCGAGAAAGGATGTCGTGTGGGCGTGAAACTCGCACTTCTCGGCCTTCACGAACAGGCGATTCTCCAACAATCGCTGCAGAACCTGCCGGACATGCTGGACGTGGTCGGAAGGTTCCTTCGAGAAGATCAGAATGTCATCCAGGTAAACAAACACAAAGAGACCGATCATATCTCTCAGGACGTCGTTCACCATACTCTGGAATACCGCTGGAGCATTGGTCAGTCCAAACGGCATCACCTGATACTCGAAGTGACCCATCGGTGTATTGAAACCCGTCAACCACTCGTCTCCCTCTCTGATCCGGACCATGTGATACGCATTGCGTAGGTCTAGCTTGGTGAACACCGTAGCACTCTGTCACGAGTTACAAAGCCAGAACCCAGAAGCAGACCAGGACAAGGTAAGTTGAAACGAAGGTGAGTGTTTATTTACAAATTCAAGAGTGATGCTGAATAATCCAGGGAACAGAGCGGGCGGCGTTGATTAGTTGTTGGGGGTGCAGTGGTTGATCCAATCATGGCTCGGCAGCCGCCGACCACCAGGCAGAGGTTGGATGAAGGTTCCGGACGAGTGACTGCAGATGGAACAAAACGGAGGTAAGTAAACAACAAACCAACAAGGTGCAAAACAACAAAACTAACGCTAGAAGCTCTAAGACTGATACTCTGGTAAACCTACTGTTCATGGCTAACGATCCGGCAGGGAATGGATGTTAGGCCAGAGCCTAAGAAGGGTGATGATCAGGACCAGGTGTGCAGATTGCTGATGGGATGCAGGTGCGGAAATCAAGAGAGCTCCCCGGAGCGTTCCAGAACCCTCGGGAAACTGGAGATCCCGAGCAGAAAAAACTAGTCCACAGACAGGACCCGACTCAGACTGCCGGGATCGTTACACCACCCTTTGCCTTGAGGACAGCTTTGCACACTCTTGGCATTCTCTCAAACAGCTTCACCTGGAATGCTTTTCCAACAGTCTTGAAGGAGTTCCCACATATGCTGAGCACTTGTTGGCTGCTTTTCCTTCACTCTGCGGTCCGACTCATCCCAAACCATCTCAATTCGGTTGAGGTTGGGTGATTGTGGAGGCCAGGTCATCTGATGCAGCACTCCATCACTCTCCTTCTTGGTCAAATAGCCCTTACACAGCCTGGAGGTGTGTTGGGTCATTGTCCTGTTGAAAAACAATTGATAGTCCCACTAAGCGCAAACCAGATGGGATGGCGTATCGCTGCAGCGTATCACTGTGGTAGCCATGCTGGTTCAGTGTGCCTTGAATTTTTTATAAATCACTGACAGTGTCACCAGCAATGCACCCCCACACCATAACACCTACTCCTCCATGCTTCACGGTGGGAAATACACATGCAGAGATCATCCGTTCACCTGTCTTGCGTCTCACAAAGACACAGCGGTTGAAACCAAAAATCTCAAATTTGGACTCATCAGACCAAAGGATAGATTTCCACCGGTCTAATGTCCATTGCTCGTGTTTCTTGGCCCAAGCAAGTCTCTTCTTATTGGTGTCCTTTAATAGTGGTTTCTTTGCAGCAATTCGACCATGAAGGCCTGATTCACGCAGTCTCCTCTGAACAGTTGATGTTGAGATGTGTCTGTTACTTGAACTCTGTGAAGCATTTATTTGGGCTGCAATCTGAGGTGCAGTTAACTCTAATGAACTTATCCTCTGCAGCAGAGGTAACTCTGGGTCTTCCTTTCCTGTGGCGGTCCTCATGAGAGCCAGTTTCATCATAGCGCTTGATGGTTTTTGCGACTGCACTTGAAGAAACTTTCAAAAGTTATTGAAATGTTCCATATTGACTGATCTTCATGTCTTAAAGTAATGATGGACTGTCGTTTCGCTTTGCTTATTTGAGCTGTTCTTGACATAATATGGACTTGGTCTTTTACCAAATAGGGCTATCTTCTGTATACCACCTCTACCTTGTCACAACACAACTGATTGACTCAAACACATTAAGAAGGAAAGAAATTCCACAAATTCACTTTTAACAAGGCACACCTGTTAATTGAAATGCATTCCAGGTTACTATCTCATGAAGCTGGTAAAGAGAATGCCAAGAGTGTGCAAAGCTGTCATCAAGGCAAAGGGTGGCTATTTGAAGAATCTCACATATAAAATATTTTTTGATTTGTTTAACACTTTTTTGGTTACTACATGATTAAATATGTGTTATTTCATAGTTTAGATGTCTTCGCTATTATTCTGCAATGTAGAAAATAGTAAAAATAAAGAAAACCCTGGAATGAGTAGGTGTGTCCAAACTTTTGACTGGTACTGTATACATTTGTTTTCAGTGTTATGTTTAAAGATGCACTATGCAGAAATCGCTCCGCCATTTCCTGGTTGCTAAAATTCTAGTAGTTTGCCTACTTTCAGTTTGTGACGAAACAAGCCAGTATACTGTAGAGGAAGGGTCTCCAACTGGCCGATCGCTCCCAGTAGCTCCCAGCCCACCTGTAAGTAGCTCGCCAAAACATTATCAAAGTACATGCAATTTTCACGTCTTCCACCATAAACTGTCATAAATAAATCTCACAAGAATTAAACACCGCAAGCTCCCAGATACTATCTAATCAGTGCAACATTGACATTATCTCACCCCTGGTTAGCCACTATTGGTTTAATAAGCCAAACCTAACAAAAATGTCTGCCAATTAATTTCCAGTAGTATTACCCGTTTGCCAGCCTGTGCGCGCGTTTGTCTACCACTCCGTTTGTAGGCAGTTGATGTGATAACCATCTTGTGGGTTGACATAAATACTTTCCCGAAAACCTTCTTAATTAAGGTTCGGCAAATCAGATCACGACTCTATCCTGCTCCTACGTTCCTATAGGCAGAAACTCAAACAGGAAGTACCCATGCTAAGATCTATTCAACGCTGGTCTGACCAATCGGAATCCATGCTTCAAGATTGTTTTGATCACGTGGACTAGGATATGTTCCGGATCTGAGAATAACATTGACGTAAACACGGACACAATGACTGAGTTCATCAGGAAGTGTATTGGAGATGTTGTACCAACTGTGACTATTCAAACCTACCCAAACCAGAAACCGTGGCAACTGAAAGTGCAAACCACTCTTTTAGTTTTAGATGTGTGTATTGTTGTAAATTGTTAGATACTATTGCACTGTTGGAGCTAGGAACGCAAGCATTTCGCTACACCCGCAATAACATCTGCTAAATATGTATATGTGACCAATACATGTTTATGTTATTTGATTTAGACCATGTATCTGATGAAAAGAGTGACATGTCATACTGCATCAGATACATGGTCTACACACACTGAGACAGAAAGGCAAATATATTATCAATATTTCAAATAAATTGCATTAGTTATAGTTTCATCTAACTATAACTAAACGAAAATCCACATCCCCAAAACATTTTTTAAATATCGATAATTTATTAGAAATGTAGGTCTATTTAGTCAGTTATTGTCTCATCTATTGCCACTGAAAAATAGGTGTTTGACAAATATTTTCCTCACTGTTTTTGTTGACAAAATTAACATGTGATACTCTGGTGGGAAAACAGAAAATAACTACAGCAAAATAAGAAACAAACTCAAAGACAAAACAGATGTTGATCCATAATAAAACATTTTTTTTACAAATGTCTAACAACAGTGGGCAGATTATTCATTTATTCATAAATGAAAAGTAAAATAAATAAAATATTGTTGTGTTTTTGAGTGTTAGACACCAATATATACTTTTAGAAAGTCATCTGTTGCACATCAGACCAGACCAGACCAGAACAATGATGGTTTCAGGGAAATAACAGGTTGCTATCAGGGCTACATCTCGAATGGAAATATAATGATTTACTGTAGTGAACAGGGAAATAACAGGTTGCTATCAGGGCTACATCTCGAATGGAAATATAATGATTTACTGTAGTGAACAGGGAAATAACAGGTTGCTATCAGGGCTACATCTCGAATGGAAATATAATGATTTACTGTAGTGAACAGGGAAATAACAGGTTGCTATCAGGGCTACATCTCGAATGGAAATATAATGATTTACTGTAGTGAACATGAATGTGACTAGGGTTGCACAATTCTGGAAACTTTCCCCAAAATTCCCTAGTTTTCCAGAAAATCCAGATTGGAGGATATCCGGATTTCCTGCTTATTCCCTCATAATTGTAGACATCTTACAACCAGGATTTCTGGAAAACCGGGGAGTTTTGAGAAAGTTACCATAATTTTGCAATCCTATATGTGATTGTTCATGTAGATAGTGTATGTGGCTCATATTGAACTGAGTGTAATTCCAGTCATGAATAGGGTATAGTATCATCAACACTATATTAAGGTATGACGAGCTACCGTACGGTGGTGTATTGTGGACACCAAAAGGCTACAGTACATTATATTGTGGACACCAAAAGGCCTGGTACAACCACCCTGATCTTTGGGATACCTGGCTACCAGGATCTATGTAGTAGCTCATCTACAGAATAGACATTACAAACAGATTCAATCTGACAATGGTAAAAAACGTTTTCCTGATGGAAGTAAAACCATGTGGTGAGAGGCAGATTGTCAGTTTGTCATAATACATGCTGTTGTTGTATTGTACTGCTGTATGAATTCAGAGCCTGCTGTTTTTACTCTGTAATCTAGTGTGTCGTTGCTTTATCATTCAGGCTAAATTATTATTGTTTACAGAGGAAAGAGCTTTTCATTCCCTTTGGAGAGGAATTTTTAATTTACAACATATTTGAAAAAAATATTAAGGTAAAACTATTTTTGTTGTTGTAAATAATTTCACTTAAATTACCTATGAAAAAGACTGTTAACGTAATCACATAAATGCATAAAAATATTCAGATTACAATTCTACCACTCCAGTTTTAAAATACATTACAAAATTTATGGCTTCATAAGTTAAAACTGCACAACCCATATCATCTTTCCACCAATAATATACAATTTAAATTAATTGATTTAAAATGAGCGTATAGACATTTTAAAGCAAACTTGATGTTCATACCGCCACACGGCAACATCATCACCATGGCAACACACGTGTTACTCTCATCATCACCATGGCAACACGCGTGTTACTCTCATCATCACCATGGCAACACGCGTGTTACTCTCATCATCACCATGGTAACATACTGTACGTGTTCCTGTCCTCTTTTGCTACTCAGTGCTTGTCCTGTTATATAGTCCTGTTATATAGTCCTGTTATATAGTCCTGTTATATAGTCCTGTTATATGGTCCTGTTATATAGTCCTGTTATATAGTCCTGTTATATAGTCCTGTTATATAGTCCTGTTATATAGTCCTGTTATATGGTCCTGTTATATGGTCCTGTTATATAGTCCTGTTATATAGTCCTGTTATATAGTCCTGTTATATAGTCCTGTTATATGGTCCTGTTATATGGTCCTGTTATATAGTCCTGTTATATAGTCCTGTTATATAGTCCTGTTATATAGTCCTGTTATATGGTCCTGTTATATGGTCCTGTTATATGGTCCTGTTATATAGTCCTGTTATATAGTCCTGTTATATAGTCCTGTTATATGGTCCTGTTATATGGTCCTGTTATATAGTCCTGTTATATAGTCCTGTTATATGGTCCTGTTATATAGTCCTGTTATATAGTCCTGTTATATAGTCCTGTTATATGGTCCTGTTATATAGTCCTGTTATATAGTGCTGTTATATAGTCCTGTTATATAGTCCTGTTATATAGTCCTGTTATATAGTCCTGTTATATGGTCCTGTTATATGGTCCTGTTATATAGTCCTGTTATATAGTCCTGTTATATAGTCCTGTTATATAGTGCTGTTATATAGTCCTGTTATATAGTCCTGTTATATAGTCCTGTTATATGGTCCTGTTATATGGTCCTGTTATATTGTCCTGTTATATAGTCCTGTTATATGGTCCTGTTATATAGTCCTGTTATATAGTCCTGTTATATAGTCCTGTTATATAGTCCTGTTATATAGTCCTGTTAAAACATACTCAGCTAAAAGCCTTATAGAAATAGAAAAACTATACAAATCAAGCTGACTGCTACAAATAGCCTGAAGCGTTGTCCCGTAGGTTGTGGATGATACTAGAGTATTGCTGCTTTTTAATCAGAACTCAAAAATTCACTTGAAAGGTTTTGTGCTTTAAAACCATAACATTAGTTTATGTTGCCTTCTTCTCCTCCTCCTCCTCTTCATCCTCTTCATCCTCTTCCTCCTCCTCCTCCTCCTCCTCCTCCTCCTCCTCTCCTCCTCCTCCTCCCTCCTCCTCCTCCTCCTCCTCCTCCTCCTCCTCATCTTCATCATCTTATCCTCCTCCTCCTCTTCATCATCATCATCATCCTCCTCCTCCTCCTCCTCATCTTCATCATATTCTTCCTCCTCCTCCTCCTCCTCTTCATCATCTTCATCATCTTCCTCCTCCTCCTCTTCATCATCATCTCCTCTTCCTCCTCCTCCTCCTCTTCCTCTTCCTCTTCCTCCTCCTCTTCCTCCTTTTCTCCTCAGTAAGGTCTCCAGACAGCTTCATCCATGCGTCCCCCAGCAGGGTTGAGTATGGTGGGGGAGTTGCTGTGACTCCCATCCCCCTCCACCCCCCCATCTGCCTGGCTGGGCAGGTTAGGGTTAGCCAGGGAGCTGCCGGTGGAGGCGCTGGTGCAGGGAGGAACCATTCTGGAGGGGGAGCGGTCCCCCCCGGGAACCATGGAGAACTGGTACGACCCAGAGGAGGCTCCATAGTAGAGATAAGGAGTGCTGCTGGTCGGGAAGGGTCCACTCTGACTCTGGGTGGAACCAGGGTAGGGAGGGGGCAGGTAGGTGTGGTAGTGGGCGGAGCCTAGTGACATGGCGGAGGTGACAGGAGGGGTGTAGGTGAAGGTGGTGGGGTAGTGCATTCTGGGACTTGAGAAACCAGACTCCGTCAGAGAGGAGAGACCCGGGAACTGACGCTCAAACTGACCTGGGAACGGACTGAGGTCTGACGAACCTAGAGAGAGAGAGATGGATGGAGAGGGAGAGGGAGAGAGGGAGAACCCTGTTAAAAAAACATAATCAAAAACATTCATTCATTTAGTTGTATTTTCCCTTCATGAAAACCACATTTTGATGTATTGACAGTATGTGTCCTTTATTCATGTGGTCCCTTAAAGATTAGAAATCTATTTTACAATCTATTTTAAAGACCAGTGCCAAGACATCAGCAAACTATTAAATCATATTTATTATATTACTCATACCTCAACAGTGTAAAATCTAATAGTCAATGTAACATTATTGAACATGTTCCCAGAGTTGGCCTGATGTGATACCAAGCCATGAACAGAAATGATTGGCTTATTCATCAGATGCTGTGTTAAATAAACAGATACATGTACAGTGTGTAATGTGTGTGTGTGTGTGTGTGTGTGTGTGTGTGTGTGTGTGTGTGTGTGTGTGTGTGTGTGTGTGTGTGTGTGTGTGTGTGTGTGTGTGTGTGTGTGTGTGTGTGTGTGTGTGTGTGTGTGTGTGTGTGTGTGTGTGTGTGCTGAACAAAAATATAAATTTGTTTTAGATAATTTGGCAGTATGTCCAACTGGCCTCACAACCGCAGACCACTGGTAACCAGTGGTGGAAAAAGCACCCAATTGTCATACTTGAGTAAAAGTAAAGATACCTTAATAGAAAATGACTCAAGTAAAAGTGAAAGTCACCCAGTAAAATACTACTTGAGTAAAAGTATACAAGTATTTGGTATTAAATATACTTAAGTATCAAAAGTAAATGTAATTGCTAAAATATACTTAAGTATGAAAGTAAAAGTATAAATCATTTCATATTCCTTATATTGAGCAAACGAGACGGACAATCTTGTTTTTTAATTTACAGATAGCCAGGGTCACACTACAATACTGAGACATCATTTACAGATAGCCAGGGGCACACTCCAACACTCAGACATCATTTACAGATAGCCAGGGGAACACTCCAACACTCAGACATCATTTACAGATAGCCAGGGGCACACTCCAACACTCAGACATCATTACAGATAGCCAGGGTCACACTCCAACACTCAGACATCATTTACAGATAGCCAGGGTCACACTCCAACACTCAGACATCATTTACAGATAGCCAGGGTCACACTCCAACACTCAGACATCATTTACAGATAGCCAGGGTCACACTCCAACACACAGACATCATTTACAGATAGCCAGGGGCACACTCCAACACTCAGACATCATTTACAGATAGCCAGGGGCACACTACAACACTGAGACATCATTTACAAACGAAGCATTTGTGTTTAGTGAGTCCTCCAGATCAGAGGCAGTAGGGATGACCAGGGATGTTCTCTTGATAAGTGCGTGAATTGAACAATTTTCTTGTCCTGCTAAGCATTCAGAATGTAACGAGTACTTTTGGGTGTCAGGGTAAATGTATGGAGTAAAAAGTACATTATTTTCTTTAGGAATGTAGTGAAGTAAAAGTAAAAGTTGTCAAAAATATAAATAGTAAAGTAAAGTACAGATACCCCAAAAAACTACTCAAGTAGTACTTTAAAGTATTTTTACTTAAGTACTTTACACCACTGCATGTAACCACGCCAGCCTAGGACCTTTCCATCCAGCTGCTTCACCTGTGGGATCGTCTGAGACCAGCCACCCGGACAGCTGATGAAATTGTGGGTTTGCACAACTGAAGAATCTCTGCACTAACTGTCAGAAACCGTCTCAGGGAAGCTCATCAGCGTGCTCGTCGTCCTCACCAGGGTCTTGACCTGACTGCAGTTTGGCGTCGTAACCGACTTCAGTGGTCAACGTTGTGAACAGAGTGCCCCGTGGTGGCGGTGGGGTTTCAGTTGTTGTTTTTTAAAATAAGTTTGCAAAAATTTCGAACAACCTGTTTTTGCTTTGTCGTTATGGGCTATTGTGTGTACAGTCGTGGTCAAAAGTTTTGAGGATGACACAAGTATTGGTCTTCACAAAGTTTGCTGCTTCAGTGTTTTTAGATCTTTTTGTCAGATGTTACTATGGTATATTGAAGTATAATTACAAGCATTCCATATGTGTCAAAGGCTTTTATTGACAATTACATTAAGTTTATGCAAAGAGTCAATATTTGCAGTGTTGACCCTTCTTTTTCAAGACCTCTGCAATCCGCCCTGGTATGCTGTCAATTAACTTCTGGGCTTCATCCTGACTGATGGCAGCCCATTCTTATTTTTTTATTTTATTTTATTTTATTTATTTATTTATTTTTTTCGGGGGGATGGATCAGCTTAATATTGCAGATAGATTGTATCTTCTATCAATGTAATTGTCTGCATCACTTCCAATCCCCCATGTTATTTTTTTTTTTTATATATATATTCCCCTTTATTACTTTTCAACCCCACCATCCTTTCCCTACTTGGAGTAAATTAGTGAACAACAACGCCCAGGCCTCTACTTCCGGTCTATACTTACTATCTACACCTTATAGACAGAGTTAATTTTACAATAATTCTATATCTATCTATATATATATATATATATATATATATATATATATATATATATATATATATATATATACATATATATATATATATATATATATATATATATATATATATACATATATACATATTTATTTTTTGCTCCTAAACTTCTTCTACTCTCAACCTCTCCGATCATTTTCATGATGTCCATCCGGTTTGCTTCTAAATGCCATATCTTTCTAACTGTGCTCTTTCCCAAAAGCTCCCAACATACAACCTATATACTTATTATGGACACAGTATGCTTACATTATTAGCTATCTTTGTTATTATTTGTTGTTATTTGTTATTAGTCCCATCCTTCAACTCTATTCAATACCTCCCATCTATCTCTTAACACCATCCATATAGGATTTCTATTTGCCATATATATTTCAACCATACTGTGATGTTTTACAAAAGTTCTGAACCTTTCTATTCTCATTGCTTCTACAGATTGTGAATTAAAAATAAACATTTTTGCTAAAAGTATTATTATATTATTGATTGATTGACTATGACTTTTCAGATCACCCAGTAATGCTATCTGCAAGGTTAGTTCCAGGTAAATATTGCAATCCTTTAGCCATTCCTGGACCTGTGTCCAAAAAACAAGCTACAAATGGACAGAACCAAAACAAATGATCTAATGATTCTATCTCTTCACAGCAAAATCTGCAGAGCTGGGAAGATTGTATCCCCCATATAAATAACATTCTATTGGTAGCAAGAATTTTATATAATAATTTAAATTGAAAGATTCTAATTTTTGAATCCGGTGTCGTTTTGCGTGTCAGTTCATAAACACTATGCCATGGGATCGGTACGTCAAAGATGTCTTCCCAACTATTTTGCAATCTATATGGGACGGCTGTCAATCCTTTGGTCCTTAAGTGAAACTGATATACTTTTTTATTTATCACAGTTTTCCTTAACCAATTATGTTCTTTAATGCAAGGCCGACAGACAAGTTCCTTACTTTCTCCCCCTTCAACTTTCCTCTTCAACTTTTGCGGTAAGGCTGCAATTATTTGGTTGTAATTTTGGGTAGAGCAGACATTTCCATATGTTTTTGTTAGCTGCATGTGCGACATAACTCCACCAGTCCTACCGATGATATCATTTACGAAGATTATACCTTTTTTAAACATTCTGTCAAAAAATAAAGGTTTTTTGTCAATTAGTATATTTGAATTTAACCACAATATTTGTTGCATTATTTGTTCTGTCGTTTCTGGAGGATTAAATTGAAATTGCAACCAACTTTCTATGGCTTGTTTTAGAAATAGTGACATTTGGGAGATTATTTCCTTTTCAAATAACTGAAAGTGAGAGGTTGTAATCTGAATAAAGGGAAAAAGGCCTTTCTTGAACAGTGGGTGAGACAATCTTACTAATTTGCTTGAGAACCAGTTCGGATTTAAGTATAACTTTTGGATGACTGAAGATTTTAGTGATAGGTCTAATGCTTTAATATTTAATAATTTCTGTCCTCCGAATTCATATTCATTATATAAATATGCTCTTTTAATTTTGTCTGGCTTGCCGTTCCAAATAAAATTGAATATTTTTTTCTCATATAATTTAAAAAACTGTTTGCTAGGCGTAGGCAAGACCATAAGCAAATAGGTAAACTGGGATAATACTAAAGAGTTAATCAGGGTGATTTTTCCACAAATTGACAGGTATTTTCCTTTCCATGGTAGTAAGATCTTATCTATTTTTGCTAACTTTCTATTAAAATGTATTGAAGTGAGATCATTTATTTCCTTTGGGATATGTATTCCGAGTATATCCACATCACCATCAGACCATTTTATTGGTAAACTATATGGTAATGTAGAATTTTAATTTTTTAGTGATCCAATACGTAATATAGTACATTTATCATAATTTGGTTGTAATCCAGAGAGGTTAGAAAATGTATCTAGATCTTCTATGAGGCTGTGGAGGGATTCTAGTTGTGGATCTAAAAGAAAACATGAATCATCTGCGTACAATGACACCTTTGTTTTTAAGCCCTGTATTTCTAATCCTCTGATATTATTATTGGATCTGATTTTAATAGCTAACAATGGCAGCCCATTCTTGCATAATCAATGCTTGGAGTTTGTCAGAATTTGTGGGTTTTTGTTTGTCCACCCGCCTCTTGAGGATTGACCACAAGTTCTCAATGGGATTAAGGTCTGGGAGTTTCCTGGCCATGGACCCAAAATTTCGATGTTTTGTTCCCAGAGCCACTTAGTTATCACTTTTGCCTCATGGCAAGGTGCTTTATCATGCTGGAAAAGGCATTGTTCATCACCAAACTGTTCCTGGATGGTTGGGGTAAGTTGCTCTCGGAGGATGTGTTGGTACCATTCTTTATTCATGGCTGTGTTCTTAGGCAAAATTGTGAGTGAGCCCACTCCCTTGGCTGAGAAGCAACCCCACACATGAATGGTCTCAGGATGCTTTACTGTTGGCATGACACAGGACTGATGGTAGCGCTCACCTTGTTTTCTCTGAACAAGGTGTTTTCCGGATGCCCCAAACAATCGGAAAGGGGATTCATCAGAGAAAATGACTTTACCCCAGTCCTCAGCAGTCCAATCCCTGTACCTTTTGCGGAATATCAGTCTGTCCATTATGTTTTTCCTGGAGAGAAGTGGCTTCCTCGCTGCCCTTCTTGACACCAGGCCATCCTCCAAAAGTCTTCGCCTCACTGTGCGTGCAGCTGCACTCACACCTGCCTGCTGCCATTCCTGAGCAAGCTCTGCACTGGTGGTGCCCCGATCCCGCAGCTGAATCAACTTTAGGAGACGGTCCTGGCACTTGCTGGACTTTCTTGGGCGCCCTGAAGCCTTCTTCACAACAATTGAACCTCTCTCCTTGAAGTTCTTGATGATCCAATAAATGGTTGATTTAGGTGCAATCTTACTAGCAGCAATATCCTTGCCTGTGAAGCCCTTTTTGTGCAAAGCAATGATGACGGTCAACAGCCTGATCAACTCTATGCGAAGGAGATGTGTCGCGCTGCATGAGGCAAATTGTGGTCACACCAGATACTGACTGGTTTTCTGATCCACACCCCTGCATCTTTTTTAAGGTAGCCGTGACCAACAGATGCATATCTGCATTCCCAGTCCTGTGAAATCCATAGATTAGGGCCTAATTAATTTATTTAAATCTACTGATTTCCTTATATGAACTGTAACTCAGTAAAATCTTTGAAATTGTTGCATGTTGCGTTTATATTTTTGTTCAGTGTCTGTTCAGTAGGCTCTAATCTATGGATTTCACATGACTGGGCAGGGTGCAGCCATGGGTGGGCCTGGCTCCCAAGTGGGTGGGCCTGGCTCCCAAGTGGGTGGGCCTGGCTCCCAAGTGGGTGGGCCTGGCTCCCAAGTGGGTGGGCCTGGCTCCCAAGTGGGTGGGCCTGGCTCCCAAGTGGGTGGGCCTGGCTCCCAAGTGGGTGGGCCTGGCTCCCAAGTGGGTGGGCCTATGCCCTCCCAGGCCCATCCACTGGGCAGCCAGGCGCGGCCAATCAGAATGAGTTTTTCCACCCAATAGGGCTTTATTACAGACAGAAACAGTTTCATCAGCTGTCCGGGTGGCTGGTCTCAGACGATCCCGTAGGTGAAGAAGCCGGATTTGGAGGTCCTGGGCTGGTGTGGTTACACGTGTTCTGCAGTTGTGAGGCCGGTTGGACGTACTGCCAAATTCTCTAAAACGACGTTGGAGGCGGCTTATGGTAGAGAAATTAACATTCACTTCTCTGGCAATAGCTCTGGTGGACATTCCTGCAGTCAGCATGCCAATTGCACTCAACCTCAAAACTTGAAACATCTGTGGCATTGTGTTGCGTGACAAAACTGCACATTTTAGAGTGGCCATTTATTGTCCCCAGCCCAAGATGCACCTGTGTAATGATCATGCTGTTTAATCAGCTTCTTGATATGCCACACCTGTCAGGTGGAATGATTATCTTGGCAAAGGAGAACGCTCCTTTGGAACATTTCTGGGATCCTTTATTTCAGCTCATGAAACATGGGACCAACACTTTACATGTTGCATTTATATTTTTGTTCAGTGTATGCATGTACAGTGGGGGAAAAAAGTATTTAGTCAGCCACCAATTGTGCAAGTTCTCCCACTTAAAAAGATGAGAGAGGCCTGTCATTTTCATCATAGGTACACGTCAACTATGACAGACAAATTGAGAAAAAAAATTCCAGAAAATCACATTGTAGGATTTTTAATGAATTTATTTGCAAATTATGGTGGAAAATAAGTATTTGGTCACCTACAAACAAGCAAGATTTCTGGCTCTCACAGACCTGTAACTTCTTCTTTAAGAGGCTCCTCTGTCCTCCACTCGTTACCTGTATTAATGGCACCTGTTTGAACTTGTTATCAGTATAAAAGACACCTGTCCACAACCTCAAACAGTCACACTCCAAACTCCACTATGTTCAAGACCAAAGAGCTGTCAAAGGACACCAGAAACAAAATTGTAGACCTGCACCAGGCTGGGAAGACTGAATCTGCAATAGGTAAGCAGCTTGGTTTGAAGAAATCAACTGTGGGAGCAATTATTAGGAAATGGAAGACATACAAGACCACTGATAATCTCCCTCGATCTGGGGCTCCACGCAAGATCTCACCCCGTGGGGTCAAAATGATCACAAGAACGGTGAGCAAAAATCCCAGAACCACACGGGGGGACCTAGTGAATGACCTGCAGAGAGCTGGGACCAAAGTAACAAAGCCTACCATCAGTAACACACTACTCCGCTAGGGACTCAAATCCTGCATTGCCAGACGTGTCCCCCTGCTTAAGCCAGTACATGTCCAGGCCCGTCTGAAGTTTGCTAGAGTGCATTTGGATGATCCAGAAGAGGATTGGGAGAATGTCATATGGTCAGATGAAACCAAAATATAACTTTTTGATAAAAACTCAACTCATCGTGTTTGGAGGACAAAGAATGCTGAGTTGCATCCAAAGAACACCATACCTACTGTGAAGCATGGGGGTGGAAACTTCATGCTTTGGGGCTGTTTTTCTGCAAAGGGACCAGGACGACTGATCCGTGTAAAGGAAAGAATGAATGGGTCCATGTATCGTGAGATTGAGTGAAAACCTCCTTCCATCAGCAAGGGCATTGAAGATGAAACGTGGCTGGGTCTTTTAGCATGACAATGATCCCAAACACACCGCCCGGGCAACGAAGGAGTGGCTTCGTAAGAAGCATTTCAAGGTCCTGGAGTGGCCTAGCCAGTCTCCAGATCTCAACCCCATAGAAAATCTTTGGAGGGAGTTGAAAGTCTGTGTTGCCCAGCGACAGCCCCAAAACATCACTGCTCTAGAGGAGATCTGCATGGAGGAATGGGCCAAAATACCAGCAACAGTGTGTGAAAACCTTGTGAAGACTTACAGAAAACGTTTGACCTGTGTCATTGCCAACAAGGGGTATATAACAAAGTATTGAGAAACTTTTGTTATTGACCAAATACTTATTTTCCACCATAATTTGCAAATAAATTCATAAAAAATCCTACAATGTGATTTTCTGGAAAAAATTCTCTCATTTTGTCTGTCATAGTTGACATGTACCTATGATGAAAATTACAGGCCTCTCTCATCTTTTTAAGTGGGAGAACTTGCACAATTGGTGGCTGACTAAATACTTTTTTTCCCCACTGTATGTGTGTGTGTGTGTGTGTGTGTGTGTGGGTGCGCATATTGCAGAACATAGAGAGTAGTGTGGATGACTGAGGAGGGGCCCATGTGGAACCAATTTGAGAAGGAACAGTTGGATGGATGGAGTCTTAATGAGGTAGGAGCTGCTCTGATGTGGCTCCTCTCCTCCCTCCCGCCCTCTCCTTCCTCCCTCTCCTTCCTCCCTCTCCTCCCTCCCTCCCTCTCCGTCCTCCCTCTCCTTCCTCCCTCTCCTTCCTCCCTCCCTCTCCTCCCTCTCCTCCCTCCCTCCCTCTCCTTCCTCCCTCTCCTTCCTCCCTCTCCTCCCTCCCTCTCCTCCCTCCCTCCCTCCCTCTCTGTCCTCCCTCTCCTTCCTCCCTCTCCTTCCTCCCTCCCTCTCCTCCCTCCCTCTCCTCCCTCCCTCCCTCTCCCTTCCTCCCTCTCCTCCCTCCCTCTCCTTCCTCCCTCTCCTCCCTCCCTCTCCTCCCTCCCTCTCCTTCCTCCCTCTCCTCCCTCCCTCTCCTTCCTCTCTCCCCTCCCTCCCTCTCCTCCCTCCCTCTCCTCCCTCCCTCCCTCTCCTTCCTCCCTCTCCTCCCTCCCTCTCCTTCCTCCCTCTCCTTCCTCCCTCTCCTCCCTCCCTCTCCTTCCTCCCTCTCCTCCCTCCCTCTCCTCCCTCCCTCTCCTCCCTCCCTCTCCTTCCTCCCTCTCCTCCGTCCCTCTCCTTCCTCCCTCCCTCTCCTTCCTCCATCCCTCATCTAACAGAGGCTGGGGGGAGGGAGAAGGAGAAAGGAGGGAGAGAAAGAGAGATAATCTCTCTGCTCCCTCCGTCTGTCTGTCTGTCTGTCTCCATCTCAGCTTCACCACTAACCACTAATTGGCTGTAGGCTCCCTCTGTCTGTCTGTCTGTCTGTCTCCATCTCAGCTTCACCCTTAACCCATAACTGGCTGTAGGCTCCCTCTGTCTGTCTGTCTGTCTGTCTGTCTGTCTCCATCTCAGCTTCACCACTAACCACTAATTGGCTGTGGGCTCCCTCTGTCTGTCTGTCTGTCTGTCTCCATCTCAGCTTCACCCTTAACCCATAACTGGCTGTGGGCTCCCTCTGTCTGTCTGTCTGTCTGTCTGTCTGTCTGTCTGTCTGTCTGTCTCCATCTCAGCTTCACCCTTAACCCATAACTGGCTGTGGGCTCCCTCTGTCTGTCTGTCTGTCTGTCTCCATCTCAGCTTCACCCTTAACCCATAACTGGCTGTGGGCTCCCTCCCTCTGTCTGTCTGTGGAATCCAGCGCAGAGAGGTAAAGGAGAATAGGAGTGACACACATAAACACAAACCATGCAGCTCTTATCATAAATCACATGTAGTCTTCTGTGTCACCATGTCTGCCAAGGGACTGGGTGTGTGTGTGTGTGGGGGGGGGTTATATGGAGAAGTAATAGCGAAGCCGGATTGTCGCTACGATTTCAATTAGAGAATTAGATCCATTAGACTGTTCTAGAACAAAAGGTGATTGTTCCAGATCTGTTAGACTGTTCTAGAATAAAAGGTGATTGTTCCAGATCTGTTAGACTGTTCTAGAATAGAAGGTTATTGTTCAAGATCTGTTAGACTGTTCTAGAATAGAAGGTGATTGTTCCAGATCTGTTAGACTGTTCTAGAATAGAAGGTGATTGTTCCAGATCTGTTAGACTGTCCTAGAACAAAGGTCATTGTTCCAGATCCGTTAGACTGTTCTAGAATAGAAGGTGATAGTTCCAGATCTGTTAGACTGTTTTAGAATAGAACGTGATAGTTCCAGATCCGTTAGACTGTTCTAGAATAGAAGGTGATTGTTCCAGATCTGTTAAACTGTTCTAGAATAGTATGCAAATGTATGCACTCACTAACTGTAAGTCGCTATGGATAAGAGCGTCTGCTAAATGACTAAAATGTAAATGTAATAGAAGGTGATTGTTCCAGATCGTTCTAGAATAGAAGGTGATAGTTCCAGATCTGTTACTGTTCTAGAATAGAAGGTGATTGATCCTGATCCGTTAGACTGTTCTAGAATAGAAGGTGATTGTTCCAGATCCGTTAGACTGTTCTAGAATAGAAGGTGATTGTTCCAGATCCGTTCGACCACAGGAGTCAAACTCATACCACAGAGGACCAAGTGTCTGCGGGTTTTGGTACTTGATTGATTAATTAAGGTCACTAATTAGTAAGGAACTCCCCTCACCTGGTTGTGTAGGTCACTAATTAGTAAGGAACTCCCCTCACCTGGTTGTCTAGGTCATTAATTAGTAAGGAACTCCCCTCACCTGGTTGTCTAGGTCACTAATTAGTAAGGAACTCCCCTCACCTGGTTGTCTAGGTCACTAGCTAGTAAGGATCTCCCCTCACCTGGTTGTCTAGGTCACTAACTAGTAAGGAACTCCCCTCACCTGGTTGTCTAGGTCACTAACTAGTAAGGAACTCCCCTCACCTGGTTGTCTAGGTCACTAGCTAGTAAGGATCTCCCCTCACCTGGTTGTCTAGGTCACTAACTAGTAAGGAACTCCCCTCACCTGGTTGTCTAGGTCACTAATTAGTAAGGAACTCCCCTCACCTGGTTGTCTAGGTCACTAGCTAGTAAGGATCTCCCCTCACCTGGTTGTCTAGGTCACTAACTAGTAAGGAACTCCCCTCACCTGGTTGTCTAGGTCACTAACTAGTAAGGAACTCCCCTCACCTGGTTGTCTAGGTCACTAGCTAGTAAGGATCTCCCCTCACCTGGTTGTCTAGGTCACTAACTAGTAAGGAACTCCCCTCACCTGGTTGTCTAGGTCACTAGCTAGTAAGGATCTCCCCTCACCTGGTTGTCTAGGTCACTAGCTAGTAAGGATCTCCCCTCATCTGGTTGTCTAGGTCTTCATTGAAAGGAATAAACAACAGCCTGCCGACACCAGGCCCACCATGGAGTGAGTTTGACTCCCCTTAGACTGTTCTGGGCCCTCCATGGAGTGAGTTTGACTCCCCTTAGACTGTTCTAAGGTTATTGTTCCTCTTGGAATTGAGCAGCACTGTGGTGGGCTAACTGTTCCCACTGTGGTGGGCTAACTGTTCCCACTGTGGTGGGCTAACTGTTCCCACTGTGGTGGGCTAACTGTTCCCACTGTGGTGGGCTAACTGTTCCCACTGTGATGGGCTAACTGTTCCCACTGTGGTGGGCTAACTGCAGCACTGTGGTGGGCTAACTGTTCAATAAACCTTTCACTGACCTGTGGTGGGCTAACTGCTCAATAAACCTTTCACTGACCTGTGGTGGGCTAACTGCTCAATAAACCTTTCACTGACCTGCGGTGGGCTAACTGCTCAATAAACCTTTCACTGACCTGTGGTGGGCTAACTGTTCAATAAACCTTTCACTGACCTGTGGTGGGCTAACTGCTCAATAAACCTTTCACTGACCTGTGGTGGGCTAACTGTTCAATAAACCTTTCACTGACCTGTGGTGGGCTAACTGCTCAATAAACCTTTCACTGACTGACTGGGCAGCACTGTGGTGGGCTAACTGTTCAATAAACCTTTCACTGACCTGTGGTGGGCTAACTGTTCAATAAACCTTTCACTGACCTGTGGTGGGCTAACTGCTCAATAAACCTTTCACTGACCTGTGGTGGGCTAACTGTTCAATAAACCTTTCACTGACCTGTGGTGGGCTAACTGTTCAATAAACCTTTCACTGACCTGTGGTGGGCTAACTGTTCAATAAACCTTTCACTGACTGACTGACTGCTGTCGGAACAGTTTACCAAGCAGAGTGGTGTATATGTATATATGTGTGATCCATCTCCCTCTTGCTATTTGTCTATAATGTGTTCATTCAATGCTTGCTCGCCCACATACTACCATGGCATTTTCCTATGTTTTCTACTATCTGGGATAAACACGCCCCTCTCAAAAAGTACCGGGTAAGAGGTGGAGACAACTCCTGAATGGCAGTTATTCAGGGAACTGAGAAATAACTGAGAAATAAGTGCACCTTGTTAATACGGAAATGCAAATCTAGCTTCTATTACGAATCTACCAAGTCAAACCTCAATAACCCGACGAAATCATGGAAAACCATTAAATCCATGAACGCCAACACTGACCCCTCTGGTCTTCCTCAAATTCAATGGATGTGACGGACAAGAATAAACTGCTTGACATGTTTAATTAGCATTTTTCTAAAGCTGGGCATTTATTTGATAATGAACTCCTTCCTAACATCTCGAATGAGGCTTTGAATGAAAATGCCACATGCCGGCCTGTGGTTAATCTATTTCATTTGACAGAGATTGAGCTTTCAGAAGTTGTAAAGGCACTCAAATCTATTGATATTAAGAAAACGGCTGGCCTGGATGAATTAAACCCTTATTTTCTAAAACTTGGTGCAGACATCATTGCTGCCCCTCTCACTCATATATTAAATCTTTCATTGGTGAGTAATACCATTCCAAAAGTCTGGAAAGCATCCTACGTCATCCCTTTACATAAGGGTGGAGCGCCGTCCCAGTTGGAGAACTATCGTCCATATCTAAACTGTTTGCACTGGTAGAAGTTTTGGAAAACTCACAGTTGAAAGACTTTCTCTATAATAACTCAGTTTTTTCTCAATTCCAGTCGGGTTTAGAGCCAGGCACAGTACAATTACTGCAGTGAGTAAGTTTGTAGGTGATATTCTAGATGCTCAGGACAAGATAAATCACTGTGTTTCACTTTTTATTGACTTATCGAAGGCCTTCGACACTGTTGACCATGCCCTGCTGTTGTATAGACTAAAAAAGGTTGGTTTTAAGTGTTGATGCATTGGATTGGTTCCAAAACTACCTTTCTGACAGAACAGTGAGTGGCAGAGGAGGGTATGAAATCTGAGTTTCGAAGGCTTACAAAAGGAGTTCCCCAGGGCTCAAGACTTACAAAAGGAGTTCCCCAGGGCTCAAGGCTTACAAAAGGAGTTCCCCAGGGCTCAAGGCTTACAAAAGGAGTTCCCCAGGGCTCAAGGCTAACAAAAGGAGTTCCCCAGGGCTCAAGGCTTACAAAAGGAGTTCCCCAGGGCCAGTGGCGGCTCCTGAAAAAATTCTCAGGAGGGGCAATTTTTCTGATGATTTAGGTGACCTACACACGTGCACGAGTCCGTGCACGCGATTCCAGATATCTTTACCTCTGAATAAACTGCCTTTATTATACCATATCCACCCTGTCCAAAGTCTCTACTTGGTCTCAGTTCTCCAGTAAACTTGTGATTATCAACAGTACACAACGGTAACAAACAATTGGGGGAACTCACGGGGCAGATAGTAACCACTTAAAAGGAAGCGATTCCCAAACCTTCCATAACAAAGCCATCACCTACAGAGAGATGAACTTGGAGAAGAGTCCCCTAAGTAAGCTTGTCCTGGGCCTCTGTTCACAAACACAAACAGACCCCACACAGCCCCAGGACAACAACAACAACAACAACAACAACAACACAATTAGACCCAACCAAATCATGAGAAAACAAAAAGAGAATTACTTGACACATTGGAAAGAACAAACAAAAAAACAGAGCAAACTAGAATGCTATTTGGCCCTAAACAGAGAGTACACAGTGGCAGAATACCTGACCACTGTGACTGACCCAAACTTAATGAAAGCTTTGACTATGTACAGACTCAGTGACCATAGCCTTGCTATTGAGAAAGGCCGCCGTAGGCAGACCTGGCTCTCAAGAGAAGACAGGCTATGTGCACACTGCCCACAAAATGAGGTGGAAACTGAGCTGCACTTCCTAACCTCCTGCCAAATGTATGACCATATTAGAGACACATATTTCCCTCAGATTACAGCGATCCACAAAGAATTCGAAAACAAACCCAATTTTGATAAACTCCCTTATCTACTGGGTGAAAAACCACAGTGTGCCATCACAGCTGCAAGATTTGTGACCTGTTGCCACAAGAAAAGGGCAACCAGTGAAGAACAAACACCATTGTAAATACAACCCATATTTATGTTTATTTATTTTCCCATTTGTACTTTAACTATTTGCACATTGTAACAACACTGTATATATACATAATATGACATTTGAAATGTCTTTATTCTTTTGAAACTTCTGAGTGTAATGTTTACTGTTAATATTTATTGTTTATTTCACTTTTGTTTACTATCTACTTCCCTTGCTTTGGCAATGTTAACACACGTTTCCCATGCCAATAAAGCCCTTAAATTGAATTGAATTGATAGTAAGGTCGCAATGACACAGAAAGCAGTTCAATGTCGGGGTACAGAGTCGCTCTCTTACCAGGATCGCGGTCCGCTCTGACCAGGGTGAAGGTGGCCGGCTCCACTTCTCTGTCCGGGACTCATCCAGCCAAGTCTCCCAGCTGTATTGGGATTCAGCTGCCAGCAGCGTTTTCATTATTTAGTCCGTTCGTAGCGGGTATGTACACGATCAACAAGATCAGTCCAAAACCAACCACTGGAAATCCATGGTTGGCAGAATGTTTGTAAACTAAGTCTACAAATTAAAAACATAAAATAACGCCGCACTGCAGGTCGCAACAGAGACGCTTCTAGCCGCCATTGTCTTAGTTACGTTCAACGTTACGTCACGTTATGACGAAAGCGCGTAAGTGCAAGCCCACAGACACCCATAGAGAATGTATTGAAAGCTTTGAAATGTGAAAAAAATAGATTTTACATGACAGGCTATGAGAGACTTCTGGGCGATTTTCAACTTGACTGAAATCGCCCCAAAAACGGGCGGGGCCATTTGAAGCACGACTTTAGCCTGATTTGACATTTAGTGGCTGGCAGATCAGACGTGAACACTGATAACTGCTGTTGCCGTGATATAATTGATTAGAAAAAAAATCCCTTCCTTTTCCCGTTTGGCAGTGCGTCGCCCATATCGCCCTATTGAACAAGCCGTCCCTGCCCAGGGCTCAATTTTAGGTCAGATCCTTTTTACACTGTATATAAATGCGATAGGGAAGACTGTTGACTCTGCAAATCTCCATCTGTATGCTGATGACACAATTATGTATTCTAGCGCATCTAATATTGAGAAGGCTTTTTTCGGACTTACAGTTGGCTTTTGATGTTATTCGAAGGAAGCTTTTCGAATTGAAACTTGTACTTAATGCAAGGAAAGCAAAATGTATGGTTTTCTCTTCCCTGAAAGTAAACAGATGGCCCTAGCAAATAGTCAACATCTGCTTGCATATGTGCATATCCCATAGAAGGTTCTGATGGAAATGAATAACAAAACCGTTCAAGTGGTGAGAAAGTGGCTATGTTTAAACACACACACCACACGGAGCTGTGAGGGGAACGGCACCTCCTTACCTTCAGGCTCTGATCAGACCCTACACCCAGCGTGCCGTGGTCTTCCTGAGCCAAAGAGAGGGGGGTTTTGGTGTCCCAAATATTGAGTGGATTTACACTGCTACCAGACTGACTCAGCTGTTGAACATGCTCAACAGTGATGATGTGACAGTTAAGGAGTTAGCCAGAGCCTCCTTCCTTCTGGACATACAGAGGACGAAGGTTCCACTGGCTACGGACACTGAGGACAACTTCCTGGGCTTCAGGAGGAAGGTTCCACTGGCCAGGGACACTAAGGACAACTTCCTGGGCTTCAGGACGAAGGTTCCACTGGCCACGGACACTGAGGACAACTTCCTGGGCTTCAGGACAAAGGTTCCACTGGCCAGGGACACTGAGGACAACTTCCTGGGCATCAGGACGAAGGTTCCACTGGCCAGGGACACTGAGGACAACTTCCTGGGCTTCAGGACGAAGGTTCCACTGGCTACGGACACTGAGGACAACTTCCTGGGCTTCAGGGCGAAGGTTCCACTGGCCAGGGACACTGAGGACAACTTCCTGGGCTTCAGGAGGAAGGTTCCACTGGCCAGGGACACTGAGGACAACTTCCTGGCCAGGGACACTGAGGACAACTTCCTGGGCTTCAGGACGAAGGTTCCACTGGCCAGGGACACTGAGGACAACTTCCTGGGCATCAGGACAAAGGTTCCACTGGCCAGGGACACTGAGGACAACTTCCTGGCCAGGGACACTGAGGACAACTTCCTGGCCAGGGACACTGAGGACAACTTCCTGGGCGTCAGGACGAAGGTTCCACTGGCTACGGACACTGAGGACAACTTCCTGGGCTTCAGGACGAAGGTTCCACTGGCCAGGGACACTGAGGACAACTTCCTGGGCTTCAGACTGATATTCTGCAAAAGGTACAGGGATTGGACTGCTGAGAACTGGGGTAAAGTCATTTTCTCTGATGAATCCCCTTTTCGATTGTTTGGGGCATCCGGAAAACACCTTCTCCGGAGAAGACAAGGTGAGGGCTACCATCAGTCCTGTGTCATGCCGAACCTCGGCAAGACGGAGGTGCTCCTCCTCCCTGGGAATGACTGCCCGCTCCATGATCTTGCCATCACGGTTGACAACTCCATTGTGTCCTCCTCCCAGAGTGCAAAGAACCTTGGCGTGACCCTGGACAACATCCTGTCGTTCTCCGCTAACATCAAAGCGGTGACCCGATCCTGTAGGTTCATGCTCTACAACATTCGCAGAGTACGACCCTACCTTACGCAGAAAGCGGCACAGGTCCTAATCCAGGCACTTGTCATCTCCTGTCTGGATTACTGCAACTCGCTGTTGGCTGGGCTCCCTGCCTGTGCAATTAAACCCCTACAAATTATCCAGAACGCTGCAGCCCGTCTGGTGTTCAACCTTCCCAAGTTCTCTCATGTCATCCCGCTCCTCAGCACACTCCACTGGCTTCCAGTTGAAACTCGCATCTACTACAAAACCATGGTGCTTGCCTACGGAGCTGTGAGGGGAACGGCACCTCCTTACCTTCAGGCTCTGATCAGACCCTACACCCAAACGAGGCACTACGTTCATCCACCTCTGGCCTGTTAGCCCCCCTACCTCTACGGAAGCACAGTTCCCGCTCAACCCAGTGAAAGCTATTCGCTGCTCTGGCACCCCAATGGTGGAACAAGCTCCCCCATGACGCCAGGACAGCGGAGTCACTGACCACCTTCCGGAGACACTTGAAACCCTACCTCTTTAAGGAATACCTGGAATAGTATAACACTAATCCTTCTACCCCCCTCCTCCCCCACCCCTCCATATTTTTATTTTTTTAAGGGTGTGGTTGTCCCACTGGCTATCCTAAGTTGAATGCACCAATTTGTAAGTCGCTCTGGATAAGAGCGTCTGCTAAATGACTTAAATGTAAATGTAAATGCCAACAGTAAAGCATCCTGAGAGCATTCATGTGTGGGGTTGCTTCTCAGCCAAGGGAGTGTGCTCACTCACAATTTTGCCTAAGAACACAGCCATGAATAATGAATGGTGCCAACACATCCTCCGAGAGCAACTTCTCCCAACCATCCAAGAACAGTTTGGTGACGACCAATGCCTTTTCCAGCATGATGGAGCACCATGTCATGAGGCAAAAGTGATAAGTAAGTGGCTCGGGGAACAAAACATCGACATTTTGGGTCCATGGCCAGGAAACTCCCCAAACCTTAATCCCATTGAGAACTTGTGGTCGATCCTCAAGAGGCGGGTGGACAAACAAAAACCCACAAATTCTGAAAAACTCCAAGAATTGATTATGCAGGAATGGGCTGCCATCAGTCAGGATGTGGCCCAGAAGTTAATTGACAGTATGCCAGGGCGGATTGCAGAGGTCTTGAAAGAGAAGGGTCAACACTGCAAATATTGACTCTTTGCATAAACTTAATGTAATTGTCAATAAAAGCCTTTGACACTTATGGAATGCTTGCAATTATACTTCAGTATACCATAGTAACATCTGACAAAAATATCTCATAACACTGAAGCAGCGAACTTTGTGAAGACCAATACTTGTGTCATTCTCAAAACTTTTGACCACGACTGTATATATACTGAGATCATGTGACAGATTGTGTGACACTTAGATTGCACACAGGTGGACTTTATTTAACTAATTATGTGACTTCTGAAGGTAATTGGTTGCACCAGATCTTATTTAGGGGCTTCATAGCAAAGGGGGTGAATACATATGCACGCACCACTTTTCCGTTATTTATTTTTTAGAATGTTTTGAAACAAGTTATTTTTTTCATTTCACTTCACCAATTTGGACTATTTTGTGTATGTCAATTACATGAAATCCAAATAAAAAAAACAATTACATTACAGGTTGTAATGCAACAAAATAGGACAAATGCCAAGGGGGATGAATACTTTTGCAAGGCACTGTAGGTAAACAGGAGTTGGCATTTCATGGCAACGATGAGAGTGCCAGCTCATCAACGAAAACCAAACTCTGCATTCCACGGTAAGAACATCATACCAAAGGTCAAGCATGGTGGTGGTGGTGTGATGGTTTGGGGATGCTTTGCTGCCTTAGGACCTGGACGACTTGCCTTAATAGAAGGAACCATGAATTCTGCTCTGTATCAGATAATTCTACAGGAGAATGTCAGGCCATCCGTCTGTGAGCTGAAGCTGAAGCGAAGCTGGGTCATGCAGCAAGACAATGATCCAAAACACACAATCAAGTCTACATGAAGATTGCTAAAAAGCAACAAATTGGAAGTTTTGGAATGGCCTATTCAAAGTCCAGACCTTATCCCAATTGAGATGTTGTGGCAGGACTTGAAACGAGCAGTTCATGCTTGAAAACCCACACGTCACTGAGTTAAAGCAGTTCTGCATGGAAGAGTGGGCCAAAAATCCTCCACAGCGATGTGAGAGACTGATCAACAACTACAGGAAGCATTTGGTTGGAGTCATTGCAGCTAAAGGTGGCACAACCAGTTATTGAGTGTAAGGGGGCAATTACTTTTTCACACAGGGGAATTGGGTGTTGCATAACTTTGTTTATGAAATAAATATGTAATTGTTGTGTTATTTGTTCACTTATGTTCCCTTTATCTAATATTAGGTTTTGGTTGAAGATCTGATAACATTCAGTATCACAAATACGCAAAAGTAGAGAAAATTAGAAAGGGGGCAAATACTTTTTCATAGCACTGTATATATCTCAATCAGTAGTGCTGACTAGAAGTAGAACTGTCTGTGGGGTTGAAAGTCTCCTGTTCGTGCAGGGCAGTCTAATGGCTGTGCTACCTACCTGCTGCTGTTTGATGGTTGGTTGTGGTTGTTTAATGGTTATCTTTTTGATTGTGTCATACCAATAAACACCATAGCAAAAATACGCTTTGTGAGGCGCAATAGAAACTGCCGACCCGTCTCAGACCTCACCACATGTCACTGTCTCTCTGATCTGTCAGCTGACACCATTTGTCATTACACTTGGAAGGAATTAACAACTTGAGGTGTGTGTGTACAGTGTGTGTGTGGTGTGTGTGTGCACTGTGTGTGTGTGTGTGTGTGTGTGTGTGTGTGTGTGTGTGTGTGTGTGTGTGTGTGTGTGTGTGTGTACAGTGTGTGTGTGTACACACAAAGAACACACACAATCACACGGCCACGGTGCTTAATGTCTCTTGCTGGTAGGTAGGGAGGAGGAATTAGGGTGTAACACAAAGAGTCTTCTGGCACGCTCAGAGTTACAGAGACAAACTAGTCTGGCCACGGAGAGAGAGAAAAGGAGAGAGAGAGGGAGAGGGAGGAGGGAGAGCGAGGGAGGAGAGAGAGAGGAAGGAGAGAGAGGAAGGAGAAAGAGAGGGAGAGAGAGGAGGTAGAGAGAGAGGGAGGAGAAAGAGAGGGAGAGAGAGGAGGTAGAGAGAGAGGGAGAGGGAGGAGGGAGAGCGAAGGAGGAGAGAGAGGGAGGGAGGAGAGAGAGAGAGGGAGAGGATAGCGAGAAAAGAGGGGGAGAGCGGGTGGAGAGAGAGAGTGAGAGGGAGAGGATGGAGAAAGAGGAGGGAGTGAGAGAGAAGAGCGAGAGAGGAGGGAGCGAGATGGAGAGGATGGAGAGAGAGTAGGGAGTGAGAGAGAAGAGAGAGAGAGGAGGGAGCGAGATGGACAGATGCTGCTGTTAGGACAACCATGGACGATTTCAATACCCAGCATGCATTGCGAAGGCAGCGGCGTATAAAGTGGTTTCTTTGTCCCTCAGTCTGTCATTATCCCGGTCCTGTTATTACCCAAAGTCCTCGTGGATCAAAGTCTCACAGCCAGGAAAAAAAAGGAAACAATCATTTTTTCCACTGTTTAAAAAACAGTTCTGTGCTAATCCAGTCAGGTAGGCCACGCCCCTCAGCCCAATACGTCTAAATTCTACAGGAGAATGAACCAGCAGAGGACATTAGACCCACATAACAAACACAACCCAGCTAGCACATTTGGTTCCTTGGAAGTTGTTAGAACATATGTTTTTGGTTTCAAATTGGTTGTGGGACTGGGTAAAACAACGTTTTTTTTTTATGTTCTGAGAACAGAAGTGAAAATTGTGCCTGTTCTGGGAACGTTTATTTTTAGGTTGCAGGGAGGTTCTGAGAAGTTTTACTCGGGTTCCTTTCAAGTTTTCCTGGGAGGTTTTATTAATGTTCTTAGAATGGTAATTACAGGTTATTTAGATTTTTTATAACAGTTTTGAACACCAAGCACAGATAGGACACATGGGAATTCCTTTTCTTAGGCATTAATTATGCAAACACATTTATTTTTTGTGACACCAATAATCTTCTGTTCTCTATCCATGGAATTAGTCCACTGCGCCAACAGGATGGAGCTAACATGCCATGTTTCTTTACGCATACGAAGCTATATATTTTAGTTTATTCAAACACACCCCATTTCAAAGGAAACAAGCACTCATTGAGAACAGAATGTATATGTTTTTAAAATAACAATTCTCTGATTGCTACTAACATTTTCTTGTTTTTATGGAAGGTTTTCTTAACGTTCTCGGAACAATTTGAGAACTTGACTTTAAATACAACCATGAGTAAACCTGTATGAAACGTTCCAACAGAAGAACGTTGTTTCTTAACGTTCTCTGAACTATTTGAGAACGTTCCGTCAAACCAGTTGGAGAACGTTTCTAGAACATAATCAAAATTTAAATGAAATGTAACCATGTTTGAACTTTCAGGAAACATTTTGTTAAAGTAATGAAATGCCAAGAAAATAATGTTTTTTTGGCAAGTTCCTTAAATGTGCTGAGAATGATGTTCCAAAGCCAAGCAACTATCATGCAACATTCACAGAAATTTGTGGGAAAGTTGAATGCAAAATAACCATAGCTGTAAGACACATATGGTTCTCAGAACATTATGTGCTAGCTGGGGTAGAAGTGGCTGTTTTGAAATCCAAAGCTGCAGCAGAGCTAAAGAGAAACAAATCACAGTGCAAATGTAAATTAATCTAATTCTTGGACTTAAGTTATTGTTTATTTCTAGTGTGTGTGAGAGTGTGTGTGTGTGTGGGTTAGTGTGTGTGTGTGTGTGTGTGTGTGTGTGTGTGTGTGTGTGTGTGTGTGTGTGTGTGTGTGTGTGTGTGTGTGTGTGTGTGTGTGTGTGTGTGTGTGTGTGTGTGTGTGTGTGTTACCTGGCAGGTGTCGGGGCACGTCAGTGATGTTGGGCAGGCCAGTGGCTCGGCTGGAGGAGAGGGGGGTGGTGGAGTGGACGGAGGGGGAGGTCATGGGATTCAGGTAGGACGGGTAGGGCTGCTCATAGGACCAGGAAGGAGATGACTGAGACTGGCGAGGGTCTGGAGGGAGGAAGAGGAGAGGGGTGGTTAGAGAGGAAAAGGAGGAGGAGGAGGAGGGGAAGGAGGAAGGAGGAAGAGGAGGAGGAGGGGAAGGAGGAGGAGGAGGGGAAGGAGGAGGAGGAGGAGGAGGAGGAGGTGGAGGTGGAGGAGGAGGAGGAGGAGGAGGAGGAGGGAGGAGGAGGAGGAGGAGGAGGAGGAGGAGGAGGAGGAGGAGGAGGAGGGAGGAGGAGGAGGAGGAGGAGGAGGAGGAGGAGGAGGAGGAGGAGGAGGAGGAGGAGGAGGGGAAGGAGGAGGAGGAGGAGGAGGAAGAAGAAGAGGAGGAGGAGGGGACGGAGGAGGAGGAGGAGGGGAAGGAGGAGGAGGAGGAGGAGGAGGGGAAGGAGGAGGAGGAGGAAGATGAGGAGGAGGGGAAGGAGGAAGAGGAGGAGGAGGAGGGGAAGGAGGAGGAGGAGGAAGAGGAGGGGAAAGTGGAGGGGAAGGAGGAAGAGAAGTGGGAGGAGGATGAGGGGAAGAGGAGGAGGGGAAGGAGGAAGAGGAGGAGGAGGGGAATGAGGAAGAGGAGGCGGAGGAGGAGGAGGAGGAGGAGGAGGAGGGGAAGAAGGAAGAGGAGGGCAAGGAGGAGAAGGAGGAGGGGAAGGAGGAGGAGCAGAAGGAGTGTGCCCTGTTAGCTAGTACTGTATAGATGTCTGTTTCTCTGTTGTCCAGTGTTCCACATCTACAGGGCGGTTGTAATAGATACTGTAGAGAGAACTAGAGAACTAGAACAGGAACTGGAACATAAAAGGCTGTGAGTGTCTCATTGGTCATGTTGAGATGTCTGCTGTTACACAACATCCTGGTTGATGAGGTAACAGGACATTTTGGGCATGAGATACAGTGAGGGAAAACAGTATTTGATCCCCTGCTGATTTTGTACATTTGCCCACTGACAAAGACATGATCAGTCTATAATTGTAATGGTAGGTTTATTTGAACATTTTAGTACTATATCTCTTGACACAATGATGAAAATAATCATGGCCTCTAAACCTTCAAGCTGCATACTGGATCCTATTCCTACTAAACTGCTGAAGGAGCTGCTTCCTGTGCTTGGCCCTCCTATGTTGAACATAATAAACAGCTCTCTATCCACCGGATGTGTACCAAACTCACTAAAAGTGGCAGTGATAAAGCCTCTCTTGAAAAAGCCAAACCTTGACCCGGAAAATATAAAAAACTATCGGCCTATATCGAATCTTCCATTCCTCTCAAAAATTTTTGAAAAAGCTGTTGCGCAGCAACTCACTGCCTTTCTGAAGACAAACAATGTGTACGAAATGCTTCAGTCTGGTTTTAGACCCCATCATAGCACTGAGACTGCACTTGTGAAGGTGGTAAATGACCTTTTAATGGCGTCAGACCGAGGCTCTGCATCTGTCCTCGTGCTACTAGACCTTAGTGCTGCCTTTGACACCATCGATCACCACATTCTTTTGGAGAGACTGGAAACCCAAATTGGTCTACACGGACAAGTTCTGGCCTGGTTTAGATCTTACCTGTCGGAAAGATATCAGTTTGTCTCTGTGAATGGTCTGTCCTCCGACAAATCAACTGTACATTTCGGTGTTCCTCAAGGTTCCGTTTTAGGACCACTATTGTTTTCACTATATATTTTACCTCTTGGGGATGTTATTCGAAAACATAATGTTAACTTTCACTGCTATGCGGATGACACACAGCTGTACATTTCAATGAAACATGGTGAAGCCCCAAAATTGCCCTCGCTAGAAGCCTGTGTTTCAGACATAAGGAAGTGGATGGCTGAAAACTTTTTACTTTTAAACTCGGACAAAACAGAGATGCTTGTTCTAGGTCCCAAGAAACAAAGAGATCTTCTGTTAAATCTGACAATTCATCTTGATGGTTGTAAAGTCGTCTCAAATAAAACTGTGAAGGACCTCGGCGTTACTCTTGACCCTGATCTCTCTTTTGACGAACATATCAAGACTGTTTCAAGGACAGCTTTTTTCCATCTACGTAACATTGCAAAAATCAGAAATTTTCTGTCCAAAAATGATGCAGAAAAATTAATCCATGCATTTGTTACTTCTAGGTTAGACTACTGCAATGCTCTATTTTCCGGCTACCCGGATAAAGCACTAAATAAACTTCAGTTAGTGCTAAATACGGCTGCTAGAATCCTGACTAGAACCAAGAAATTTGATCATATTACTCCAGTGCTAGCTTCCCTACACTGGCTTCCTGTTAAGGCAAGGGCTGATTTCAAGGTTTTACTGTTAACCTATAAAGCGTTACATGGGCTTGCTCCTACCTATCTTTCCGAGTTGGTCCTGCCGTACATACCAATACGTACGCTACGGTCACAAGACGCAGGCCTCCTAATTGTCCCTAGAATTTCTAAGCAAACAGCGGGAGGCAGGGCTTTCTCCTATAGATCTCCATTTTTATGGAACAGTCTGCCTACCCATGTGAGAGACGCAGACTCGGTCTCAACCTTTAAGTCTTTACTGAAGACTTATCTCTTCAGTAGGTCATATGATTGAGTGTAGTCTGGCCCAGGAGTGTGAAGGTGAACGGAAAGGCTCTGGAGCAACGAACAGCCCTTGCTGTCTCTGCCGGGCCGGTTCCCCTCTCCACTGGGGTTCTCTGCCTCTAACCCTGTTGCAGGGGCTGAGTCACTGGCTTGCTGGTGCTCTTTCATGCCGTCCCTGGGAGGGGTGCGTCACTTGAGTGGGTTGAGTTACTGACGTGATCTTCCTGTCTGGGTTGGCGCCCCCTTGGTTTGTGCTGTGGTGGAGACCTCTGTGGGCTATACTCGGCCTTGTCTCAGGATTGTAAGTTGGTGGTTGAGGATATCCCTCTAGTGGTGCGGGGGCTGTGCTTTGGCAGAGTGGGTGGGGTTATATCCTTCCTGTTTGGCCCTGTCCGGGGTTTCTTCGGATGGGGCCACAGTGTCTCCGGACCGCTCCTGTCTCAGCCTCCAGTATTTATGCTGCAGTAGTTTATGTGTCGGGGGGCTGGGGTTAGTTGGTTATACCTGGAGTACTTCTCCTGTCTTATCCAGTGTCCTGTGTGAATTTAAGTATGCTCTCTCTAATTCTCTCGTTCTCTCTTTCTCTCTGAGAACCTGAGCCCTAGGACCATACGTCAGGACTACCGGGCATGATGACACCTTGCTGTCCCCAGTCCGCCTGGCCTTGCTGCTATTCCAGTTTCAACTGTTCTGCCTGCGGTTACGAAACCCCTACCTGTCCCAGACCTGCTGTTTTCAACTCTTAATGATCGGCTATGAAAAGCCAACTGAGATTTATTCCTGATTATTATTTGACCATGCTTGTCACTTATGAACATTTTTGAACATCTTGGCATGGTTCTGTTATAATCTTCACCCGGCACAGCCAGAAGAGGACTGGCCACCCCTCATAGCCTGGTTCCTCTCTAGGTTTCTTCCTAGGTTTTCGCCTTTCTAGGGAGTTTTTCCTAGCCACCGTGCTTCTACACCTGCATTACTAGCTGTTTGGGGTTTTAGGCTGGGTTTCTGTACAGCACTTCGAGATATTAGCTGATGTAAGAAGGGCTATATAAAATAAAATTGATTGATTGATTGAACAGTGAGATACAGAATAACAACAAAAAAATCCAGAAAAAAGCATGTCAAAATGTGATTTTGCATTATAATGAGGGAAATAAGTATTTGACCCCCTCTCAATCAGAAAGATTTCTGGCTCCCAAGTGTCTTTTATACAGGTAACGAGCTGAGATTAGGAGCACACTCTTAAAGGGAGTGTCCACAGAAGCAATCAATCAATCAGATTCCAAACTCTCCACCATGGCCAAGACCAAAGAGCTCTCCAAGGATGTCAGGGACAAGATTGTAGACCTACACAAGGCTGGAATGGGCTACAAGACCATCGCCAAGCAGCTTGGTGAGAAGGTGACAACAGTTGGTGCGATTATTCGCAAATGGAAGAAACACAAAAGAACTGTCAATCTCCCTCAGCCTGGGGCTCCATGCAAGATCTCACCTTGTGGAGTTGCAATGATCATGAGAACGGTGAGGAATCAGCCCAGAACTACACGGGAGGATCTTGTCAATGATCTCAAGGCAGCTGGGACCATAGTCACCAAGAAAACAATTGGTAACACACTACGCCGTGAAGGACTGAAATCCTGCAGCGCCTGCAAGGTCCCCCTGCTAAAGAAAGCACATATACAGGCCCGTCTGAAGTTTGCCAATGAACATCTGAATGATTCAGAGGAGAACTGGGTGAAAGGTTTGTGGTCAGATGAGACCAAAATCGAGCTCTTTGGCATCAACTCAACTCGCATGTTTGGAGGAGGAGGAATGCTGCCTATGACCCCAAGAACACCATCCCCACCGTCAAACACGGAGGTGGAAACATTATGGTTTGGGGGTGTTTTTCTGCTAAGGGGACAGGACAACTTCACCGCATCAAAGGGACGATGGACGGGGCCATGTACCGTCAAATCTTGGGTGAGAACCTCCTTCCCTCAGCCAGGGCATTGAAAATGGGTCGTGGATGGGTATTCCAGCATGACAATGATCCAAAACACACGGCCAAGGCAACAAAGGAGTGGCTCAAGAAGAAGCACATTAAGGTCCTGGAGTGGCCTAGCCAGTCTCCAGACCTTAATCCCATAGAAAACCTGTGGAGGGAGCTGAAGGTTCGAGTTGCCAAACGTCAGCCTCGAAACCTTAATGACTTGGAGAAGATCTGCAAAGAGGAGTGGGACAAAATTCTTCCTGAGATGTGTGCAAACCTGCTGGCCAACTACAAGAAACGTCTGACCTCTGTGAATGCCAACAAGGGTTTTGCCACCAAGTACTAAGTCATGTTTTTGCAGAGGGGTCAAATACTTATTTCCCTCATTAAAATGCAAATCAATTTATAACATTTTTGACATGCATTTTTGTTGTTGTTATTCTGTCTCTCACTGTTCAAATAAACCTACGATTAAAAGTATAGACTGATCATGTCTTTGTCAGTGGGCAAACGTACAAAATCAGCAGGGGATCAAATACTTTTTTCCCTCACTGTATGTCGTTGCGACTGATAGATAGGGACAGGCTTGCTGTTCTGCTGGACTATAGTCCTGTCTGTCCTGCTGGACTATAGTTCTGTCTGTTCTGCTGGACTATAGTCCTGTCTGTCCTGCTGGACTATAGTTCTGTCTGTTCTGCTGGACTATAGTTCTGTCTGTTCTGCTGGACTATAGTTCTGTCTGTTCTGCTGGACTATAGTTCTGTCTGTTCTGCTGGACTATAGTTCTGTCTGTTCTGCTGGACTATAGTTCTGTCTGTTCTGCTGGACTATAGTCCTGTCTGTTCTGCTGGACTATAGTTCTGTCTGTTCTGCTGGACTATAGTCCTGTCTGTTCTGCTGGACTATAGTTCTGTCTGTTCTGCTGGACTATAGTTCTGTCTGTTCTGCTGGACTATAGTTCTGTCTGCTGGACTATAGTTCTGTCTGTTCTGCTGGACTATAGTTCTGTCTGTTCTGCTGGACTATAGTTCTGTCTGCTCTGCTGGACTATAGTTCTGTCTGTTCTGCTGGACCATAGTTCTGTCTGTTCTGCTGGACTATAGTTCTGTCTGTTCTGCTGGACTATAGTTCTGTCTGTTCTGACTATAGTTCTGTCTGTTCTGCTGGACTATAGTTCTGTCTGTTCTGCTGGACTATAGTTCTGTCTGTTCTGCTGGACTATAGTTATGTCTGTTCTGCTGGACTATAGTTCTGTCTGTTCTGCTGAACTATAGTTCTGTCTGCTGGACTATAGTTCTGTCTGTTCTGCTGGACTATAGTTCTGTCTGTTCTGCTGGACTATAGTTCTGTCTGTTCTGCTGGACTATAGTTCTGTCTGTTCTGCTGGACTATAGTTCTGTCTGTTCTGCTGGACTATAGTTCTGTCTGTTCTGCTGGACTATAGTTCTGTCTGTTCTGCTGGACTATAGTTCTGTCTGTTCTGCTGGACTATAGTTCTGTCTGTTCTGCTGGACTATAGTCCTGTCTGCTGGACTATAGTTCTGTCTGTTCTGCTGGACTATAGTCCTGTCTGTTCTGCTGGACTATAGTTCTGTCTGTTCTGCTGGACTATAGTTCTGTCTGTTCTGCTGGACTATAGTTCTGTCTGTTCTGCTGGACTATAGTTCTGTCTGTTCTGCTGGACTATAGTTATGTCTGCTGGACTATAGTTCTGTCTGTTCTGCTGGACTATAGTTCTGTCTGTTCTGCTGGACTATAGTTCTGTCTGTTCTGCTGGACTATAGTTCTGTCTGTTCTGCTGGACTATAGTTCTGTCTGTTCTGCTGGACTATAGTTCTGTCTGTTCTGCTGGACTATAGTCCTGTCTGTTCTGCTGGACTATAGTTCTGTCTGTTCTGCTGGACTATAGTTCTGTCTGTTCTGCTGGACTATAGTTCTGTCTGCTGGACTATAGTTCTGTCTGTTCTGCTGGACTATAGTTCTGTCTGTTCTGCTGGACTATAGTCCTGTCTGCTGGACTATAGTTCTGTCTGTTCTGCTGGACTATAGTCCTGTCTGTTCTGCTGGACTATAGTTCTGTCTGTTCTGCTGGACTATAGTTCTGTCTGTTCTGCTGGACTATAGTCCTGTCTGCTGGACTATAGTTCTGTCTGTTCTGCTGGACTATAGTTCTGTCTGTTCTGCTGGACTATAGTACTGTCTGTTCTGCTGGACTATAGTTCTGTCTGTTCTGCTGGACTATAGTTCTGTCTGTTCTGCTGGACTATAGTTCTGTCTGTTCTGCTGGACTATAGTTCTGTCTGTTCTGCTGGACTATAGTTCTGTCTGTTCTGCTGGACTATAGTTCTGTCTGTTCTGCTGGACTATAGTTCTGTCTGTTCTGCTGGACTATAGTTCTGTCTGTTCTGCTGGACTATAGTTCTGTCTGTTCTGCTGGACTATAGTTCTGTCTGTTCTGCTGGACTATAGTTCTGTCTGTTCTGCTGGACTATAGTTCTGTCTGTTCTGCTGGACTATAGTTCTGTCTGTTCTGCTGGACTATAGTTCTGTCTGTTCTGCTGGACTATAGTTCTGTCTGTTCTGCTGGACTATAGTTCTGTCTGTTCTGCTGGACTATAGTTCTGTCTGTTCTGCTGGACTATAGTTCTGTCTGTTCTGCTGGACTATAGTTCTGTCTGTTCTGCTGGACTATAGTTCTGTCTGTTCTGCTGGACTATAGTTCTGTCTGTTCTGCTGGACTATAGTTCTGTCTGTTCTGCTGGACTATAGTTCTGTCTGTTCTGCTGGACTATAGTTCTGTCTGTTCTGCTGGACTATAGTTCTGTCTGTTCTGCTGGACTATAGTTCTGTCTGTTCTGCTGGACTATAGTTATGTCTGCTGGACTATAGTTCTGTCTGTTCTGCTGGACTATAGTTCTGTCTGTTCTGCTGGACTATAGTTCTGTCTGTTCTGCTGGACTATAGTTCTGTCTGTTCTGCTGGACTATAGTTCTGTCTGTTCTGCTGGACTATAGTTCTGTCTGTTCTGCTGGACTATAGTTCTGTCTGTTCTGCTGGACTATAGTTCTGTCTGTTCTGCTGGACTATAGTTCTGTCTGTTCTGCTGGACTATAGTTCTGTCTGTTCTGCTGGACTATAGTTCTGTCTGTTCTGCTGGACTATAGTTCTGTCTGTCCTGCTGGACTATAGTTCTGTCTGCTGGACTATAGTTCTGTCTGTTCTGCTGGACTATAGTTCTGTCTGTCTGCTGGACTATAGTTCTGTCTGTTCTGCTGGACTATAGTTCTGTCTGTTCTGCTGGACTATAGTTCTGTCTGTTCTGCTGGACTATAGTTCTGTCTGTTCTGCTGGACTATAGTTCTGTCTGTTCTGCTGGACTATAGTTCTGTCTGTTCTGCTGGACTATAGTTCTGTCTGTTCTGCTGGACTATAGTTCTGTCTGTTCTGCTGGACTATAGTTCTGTCTGTTCTGCTGGACTATAGTTCTGTCTGTTCTGCTGGACTATAGTTCTGTCTGTTCTGCTGGACTATAGTTCTGTCTGTTCTGCTGGACTATAGTTCTGTCTGTTCTGCTGGACTATAGTTCTGTCTGTTCTGCTGGACTATAGTTCTGTCTGTTCTGCTGGACTATAGTTCTGTCTGTTCTGCTGGACTATAGTTCTGTCTGTTCTGCTGGACTATAGTTCTGTCTGTTCTGCTGGACTATAGTTCTGTCTGTTCTGCTGGACTATAGTTCTGTCTGTTCTGCTGGACTATAGTTCTGTCTGTTCTGCTGGACTATAGTTCTGTCTGTTCTGCTGGACTATAGTTCTGTCTGTTCTGCTGGACTATAGTTCTGTCTGTTCTGCTGGACTATAGTTCTGTCTGTTCTGCTGGACTATAGTTCTGTCTGTTCTGCTGGACTATAGTTCTGTCTGTTCTGCTGGACTATAGTTCTGTCTGTTCTGCTGGACTATAGTTCTGTCTGTTCTGCTGGACTATAGTTCTGTCTGTTCTGCTGGACTATAGTTCTGTCTGTTCTGCTGGACTATAGTTCTGCTGTTCTGCTGGACTATAGTTCTGTCTGTTCTGCTGGACTATAGTTCTGTCTGTTCTGCTGGACTATAGTTCTGTCTGTTCTGCTGGACTATAGTTCTGTCTGTTCTGCTGGACTATAGTTCTGTCTGTTCTGCTGGACTATAGTTCTGTCTGTTCTGCTGGACTATAGTTCTGTCTGTTCTGCTGGACTATAGTTCTGTCTGTTCTGCTGGACTATAGTTCTGTCTGTTCTGCTGGACTATAGTTCTGTCTGTTCTGCTGGACTATAGTTCTGTCTGTTCTGCTGGACTATAGTTCTGTCTGTTCTGCTGGACTATAGTTCTGTCTGTTCTGCTGGACTATAGTTCTGTCTGTTCTGCTGGACTATAGTTCTGTCTGTTCTGCTGGACTATAGTTCTGTCTGTTCTGCTGGACTATAGTTCTGTCTGTTCTGCTGGACTATAGTTCTGTCTGTTCTGCTGGACTATAGTTCTGTCTGTTCTGCTGGACTATAGTTCTGTCTGTTCTGCTGGACTATAGTTCTGTCTGTTCTGCTGGACTATAGTTCTGTCTGTTCTGCTGGACTATAGTTCTGTCTGTTCTGCTGGACTATAGTTCTGTCTGTTCTGCTGGACTATAGTTCTGTCTGTTCTGCTGGACTATAGTTCTGTCTGTTCTGCTGGACTATAGTTCTGTCTGTTCTGCTGGACTATAGTTCTGTCTGTTCTGCTGGACTATAGTTCTGTCTGTTCTGCTGGACTATAGTTCTGTCTGTTCTGCTGGACTATAGTTCTGTCTGTTCTGCTGGACTATAGTTCTGTCTGTTCTGCTGGACTATAGTTCTGTCTGTTCTGCTGGACTATAGTTCTGTCTGTTCTGCTGGACTATAGTTCTGTCTGTTCTGCTGGACTATAGTTCTGTCTGTTCTGCTGGACTATAGTTCTGTCTGTTCTGCTGGACTATAGTTCTGTCTGTTCTGCTGGACTATAGTTCTGTCTGTTCTGCTGGACTATAGTTCTGTCTGTTCTGCTGGACTATAGTTCTGTGTTCTGCTGGACTATAGTTCTGTCTGTTCTGCTGGACTATAGTTCTGTCTGTTCTGCTGGACTATAGTTCTGTCTGTTCTGCTGGACTATAGTTCTGTCTGTTCTGCTGGACTATAGTTCTGTCTGTTCTGCTGGACTATAGTTCTGTCTGTTCTGCTGGACTATAGTTCTGTCTGTTCTGCTGGACTATAGTTCTGTCTGTTCTGCTGGACTATAGTTCTGTCTGTTCTGCTGGACTATAGTTCTGTCTGTTCTGCTGGACTATAGTTCTGTCTGTTCTGCTGGACTATAGTTCTGTCTGTTCTGCTGGACTATAGTTCTGGTCTGCTGGACTATAGTTCTGTCTGTTCTGCTGGACTATAGTTCTGTCTGTTCTGCTGGACTATAGTTCTGTCTGTTCTGCTGGACTATAGTTCTGTCTGTTCTGCTGGACTATAGTTCTGTCTGTTCTGCTGGACTATAGTTCTGTCTGTTCTGCTGGACTATAGTTCTGTCTGTTCTGCTGGACTATAGTTCTGTCTGTTCTGCTGGACTATAGTTCTGTCTGTTCTGCTGGACTATAGTTCTGTCTGTTCTGCTGGACTATAGTTCTGTCTGTTCTGCTGGACTATAGTTCTGTCTGTTCTGCTGGACTATAGTTCTGTCTGTTCTGCTGGACTATAGTTCTGTCTGTTCTGCTGGACTATAGTTCTGTCTGTTCTGCTGGACTATAGTTCTGTCTGTTCTGCTGGACTATAGTTCTGTCTGTTCTGCTGGACTATAGTTCTGTCTGTTCTGCTGGACTATAGTTCTGTCTGTTCTGCTGGACTATAGTTCTGTCTGTTCTGCTGGACTATAGTTCTGTCTGTTCTGCTGGACTATAGTTCTGTCTGTTCTGCTGGACTATAGTTCTGTCTGTTCTGCTGGACTATAGTTCTGTCTGTTCTGCTGGACTATAGTTCTGTCTGTTCTGCTGGACTATAGTTCTGTCTGTTCTGCTGGACTATAGTTCTGTCTGTTCTGCTGGACTATAGTTCTGTCTGTTCTGCTGGACTATAGTTCTGTCTGTTCTGCTGGACTATAGTTCTGTCTGTTCTGCTGGACTATAGTTCTGTCTGTTCTGCTGGACTATAGTTCTGTCTGTTCTGCTGGACTATAGTTCTGTCTGTTCTGCTGGACTATAGTTCTGTCTGTTCTGCTGGACTATAGTTCTGTCTGTTCTGCTGGACTATAGTTCTGTCTGTTCTGCTGGACTATAGTTCTGTCTGTTCTGCTGGACTATAGTTCTGTCTGTTCTGCTGGACTATAGTTCTGTCTGTTCTGCTGGACTATAGTTCTGTCTGTTCTGCTGGACTATAGTTCTGTCTGTTCTGCTGGACTATAGTTCTGTCTGTTCTGCTGGACTATAGTTCTGTCTGTTCTGCTGGACTATAGTTCTGTCTGTTCTGCTGGACTATAGTTCTGTCTGCTGGACTATAGTTCTGTCTGTTCTGCTGGACTATAGTTCTGTCTGTTCTGCTGGACTATAGTTCTGTCTGTTCTGCTGGACTATAGTTCTGTCTGTTCTGCTGGACTATAGTTCTGTCTGTTCTGCTGGACTATAGTTCTGTCTGTTCTGCTGGACTATAGTTCTGTCTGTTCTGCTGGACTATAGTTCTGTCTGTTCTGCTGGACTATAGTTCTGTCTGTTCTGCTGGACTATAGTTCTGTCTGTTCTGCTGGACTATAGTTCTGTCTGTTCTGCTGGACTATAGTTCTGTCTGTTCTGCTGGACTATAGTTCTGTCTGTTCTGCTGGACTATAGTTCTGTCTGTTCTGCTGGACTATAGTTCTGTCTGTTCTGCTGGACTATAGTTCTGTCTGTTCTGCTGGACTATAGTTCTGTCTGTTCTGCTGGACTATAGTTCTGTCTGTTCTGCTGGACTATAGTTCTGTCTGTTCTGCTGGACTATAGTTCTGTCTGTTCTGCTGGACTATAGTTCTGTCTGTTCTGCTGGACTATAGTTCTGTCTGTTCTGCTGGACTATAGTTCTGTCTGTTCTGCTGGACTATAGTTCTGTCTGTTCTGCTGGACTATAGTTCTGTCTGTTCTGCTGGACTATAGTTCTGTCTGTTCTGCTGGACTATAGTTCTGTCTGTTCTGCTGGACTATAGTTCTGTCTGTTCTGCTGGACTATAGTTCTGTCTGTTCTGCTGGACTATAGTTCTGTCTGTTCTGCTGGACTATAGTTCTGTCTGTTCTGCTGGACTATAGTTCTGTCTGTTCTGCTGGACTATAGTTCTGTCTGTTCTGCTGGACTATAGTTCTGTCTGTTCTGCTGGACTATAGTTCTGTCTGTTCTGCTGGACTATAGTTCTGTCTGTTCTGCTGGACTATAGTTCTGTCTGTTCTGCTGGACTATAGTTCTGTCTGTTCTGCTGGACTATAGTTCTGTCTGTTCTGCTGGACTATAGTTCTGTCTGTTCTGCTGGACTATAGTTCTGTCTGTTCTGCTGGACTATAGTTCTGTCTGTTCTGCTGGACTATAGTTCTGTCTGTTCTGCTGGACTATAGTTCTGTCTGTTCTGCTGGACTATAGTTCTGTCTGTTCTGCTGGACTATAGTTCTGTCTGTTCTGCTGGACTATAGTTCTGTCTGTTCTGCTGGACTATAGTTCTGTCTGTTCTGCTGGACTATAGTTCTGTCTGCTGGACTATAGTTCTGTCTGTTCTGCTGGACTATAGTTCTGTCTGTTCTGCTGGACTATAGTTCTGTCTGTTCTGCTGGACTATAGTTCTGTCTGTTCTGCTGGACTATAGTTCTGTCTGTTCTGCTGGACTATAGTTCTGTCTGTTCTGCTGGACTATAGTTCTGTCTGTTCTGCTGGACTATAGTTCTGTCTGTTCTGCTGGACTATAGTTCTGTCTGTTCTGCTGGACTATAGTTCTGTGTTCTGCTGGACTATAGTTCTGTCTGTTCTGCTGGACTATAGTTCTGTCTGTTCTGCTGGACTATAGTTCTGTCTGTTCTGCTGGACTATAGTTCTGTCTGTTCTGCTGGACTATAGTTCTGTCTGTTCTGCTGGACTATAGTTCTGTCTGTTCTGCTGGACTATAGTTCTGTCTGTTCTGCTGGACTATAGTTCTGTCTGTTCTGCTGGACTATAGTTCTGTCTGTTCTGCTGGACTATAGTTCTGTCTGTCTGCTGGACTATAGTTCTGTCTGTTCTGCTGGACTATAGTTCTGTCTGTTCTGCTGGACTATAGTTCTGTCTGTTCTGCTGGACTATAGTTCTGTCTGTTCTACTGGACTATAGTTCTGTCTGTTCTGCTGGACTATAGTTCTGTCTGTTCTGCTGGACTATAGTTCTGTCTGTTCTGCTGGACTATAGTTCTGTCTGTTCTGCTGGACTATAGTTCTGTCTGTTCTGCTGGACTATAGTTCTGTCTGTTCTGCTGGACTATAGTTCTGTCTGTTCTGCTGGACTATAGTTCTGTCTGTTCTGCTGGACTATAGTTCTGTCTGTTCTGCTGGACTATAGTTCTGTCTGTTCTGCTGGACTATAGTTCTGTCTGTTCTGCTGGACTATAGTTCTGTCTGTTCTGCTGGACTATAGTTCTGTCTGTTCTGCTGGACTATAGTTCTGTCTGTTCTGCTGGACTATAGTTCTGTCTGTTCTGCTGGACTATAGTTCTGTCTGTTCTGCTGGACTATAGTTCTGTCTGCTCTGCTGGACTATAGTTCTGTCTGTTCTGCTGGACTATAGTTCTGTCTGTTCTGCTGGACTATAGTTCTGTCTGTTCTGCTGGACTATAGTTCTGTCTGTTCTGCTGGACTATAGTTCTGTCTGTTCTGCTGGACTATAGTTCTGTCTGTTCTGCTGGACTATAGTTCTGTCTGTTCTGCTGGACTATAGTTCTGTCTGTTCTGCTGGACTATAGTTCTGTCTGTTCTGCTGGACTATAGTTCTGTCTGTTCTGCTGGACTATAGTTCTGTCTGTTCTGCTGGACTATAGTTCTGTCTGTTCTGCTGGACTATAGTTCTGTCTGTTCTGCTGGACTATAGTTCTGTCTGTTCTGCTGGACTATAGTTCTGTCTGTTCTGCTGGACTATAGTTCTGTCTGTTCTGCTGGACTATAGTTCTGTCTGTTCTGCTGGACTATAGTTCTGTCTGTTCTGCTGGACTATAGTTCTGTCTGTTCTGCTGGACTATAGTTCTGTCTGTTCTGCTGGACTATAGTTCTGTCTGTTCTGCTGGACTATAGTTCTGTCTGTTCTGCTGGACTATAGTTCTGTCTGTTCTGCTGGACTATAGTTCTGTCTGTTCTGCTGGACTATAGTTCTGTCTGTTCTGCTGGACTATAGTTCTGTCTGTTCTGCTGGACTATAGTTCTGTCTGTTCTGCTGGACTATAGTTCTGTCTGTTCTGCTGGACTATAGTTCTGTCTGTTCTGCTGGACTATAGTTCTGTCTGTTCTGCTGGACTATAGTTCTGTCTGTTCTGCTGGACTATAGTTCTGTCTGTTCTGCTGGACTATAGTTCTGTCTGTTCTGCTGGACTATAGTTCTGTCTGTTCTGCTGGACTATAGTTCTGTCTGTTCTGCTGGACTATAGTTCTGTCTGTTCTGCTGGACTATAGTTCTGTCTGTTCTGCTGGACTATAGTTCTGTCTGTTCTGCTGGACTATAGTTCTGTCTGTTCTGCTGGACTATAGTTCTGTCTGTTCTGCTGGACTATAGTTCTGTCTGTTCTGCTGGACTATAGTTCTGTCTGTTCTGCTGGACTATAGTTCTGTCTGTTCTGCTGGACTATAGTTCTGTCTGTTCTGCTGGACTATAGTTCTGTCTGTTCTGCTGGACTATAGTTCTGTCTGTTCTGCTGGACTATAGTTCTGTCTGTTCTGCTGGACTATAGTTCTGTCTGTTCTGCTGGACTATAGTTCTGTCTGTTCTGCTGGACTATAGTTCTGTCTGTTCTGCTGGACTATAGTTCTGTCTGTTCTGCTGGGACTATAGTTCTGTCTGTTCTGCTGGACTATAGTTCTGTCTGTTCTGCTGGACTATAGTTCTGTCTGTTCTGCTGGACTATAGTTCTGTCTGTTCTGCTGGACTATAGTTCTGTCTGTTCTGCTGGACTATAGTTCTGTCTGTTCTGCTGGACTATAGTTCTGTCTGTTCTGCTGGACTATAGTTCTGTCTGTTCTGCTGGACTATAGTTCTGTCTGTTCTGCTGGACTATAGTTCTGTCTGTTCTGCTGGACTATAGTTCTGTCTGTTCTGCTGGACTATAGTTCTGTCTGTTCTGCTGGACTATAGTTCTGTCTGTTCTGCTGGACTATAGTTCTGTCTGTTCTGCTGGACTATAGTTCTGTCTGTTCTGCTGGACTATAGTTCTGTCTGTTCTGCTGGACTATAGTTCTGTCTGTTCTGCTGGACTATAGTTCTGTCTGTTCTGCTGGACTATAGTTCTGTCTGTTCTGCTGGACTATAGTTCTGTCTGTTCTGCTGGACTATAGTTCTGTCTGTTCTGCTGGACTATAGTTCTGTCTGTTCTGCTGGACTATAGTTCTGTCTGTTCTGCTGGACTATAGTTCTGTCTGTTCTGCTGGACTATAGTTCTGTCTGTTCTGCTGGACTATAGTTCTGTCTGTTCTGCTGGACTATAGTTCTGTCTGTTCTGCTGGACTATAGTTCTGTCTGTTCTGCTGGACTATAGTTCTGTCTGTTCTGCTGGACTATAGTTCTGTCTGTTCTGCTGGACTATAGTTCTGTCTGTTCTGCTGGACTATAGTTCTGTCTGTTCTGCTGGACTATAGTTCTGTCTGTTCTGCTGGACTATAGTTCTGTCTGTTCTGCTGGACTATAGTTCTGTCTGTTCTGCTGGACTATAGTTCTGTCTGTTCTGCTGGACTATAGTTCTGTCTGTTCTGCTGGACTATAGTTCTGTCTGTTCTGCTGGACTATAGTTCTGTCTGTTCTGCTGGACTATAGTTCTGTCTGTTCTGCTGGACTATAGTTCTGTCTGTTCTGCTGGACTATAGTTCTGTCTGTTCTGCTGGACTATAGTTCTGTCTGTTCTGCTGGACTATAGTTCTGTCTGTTCTGCTGGACTATAGTTCTGTCTGTTCTGCTGGACTATAGTTCTGTCTGTTCTGCTGGACTATAGTTCTGTCTGCTGGACTATAGTTCTGTCTGTTCTGCTGGACTATAGTTCTGTCTGTTCTGCTGGACTATAGTTCTGTCTGTTCTGCTGGACTATAGTTCTGTCTGTTCTGCTGGACTATAGTTCTGTCTGTTCTGCTGGACTATAGTTCTGTCTGTTCTGCTGGACTATAGTTCTGTCTGTTCTGCTGGACTATAGTTCTGTCTGTTCTGCTGGACTATAGTTCTGTCTGTTCTGCTGGACTATAGTTCTGTCTGTTCTGCTGGACTATAGTTCTGTCTGTTCTGCTGGACTATAGTTCTGTCTGTTCTGCTGGACTATAGTTCTGTCTGTTCTGCTGGACTATAGTTCTGTCTGTTCTGCTGGACTATAGTTCTGTCTGCTGGACTATAGTTCTGTCTGTTCTGCTGGACTATAGTTCTGTCTGTTCTGCTGGACTATAGTTCTGTCTGTTCTGCTGGACTATAGTTCTGTCTGTTCTGCTGGACTATAGTTCTGTCTGTTCTGCTGGACTATAGTTCTGTCTGTTCTGCTGGACTATAGTTCTGTCTGTTCTGCTGGACTATAGTTCTGTCTGTTCTGCTGGACTATAGTTCTGTCTGTTCTGCTGGACTATAATTCTGTCTGTTCTGCTGGACTATAGTTCTGTCTGTTCTGCTGGACTATAGTTCTGTCTGTTCTGCTGGACTATAGTTCTGTCTGTTCTGCTGGACTATAGTTCTGTCTGTTCTGCTGGACTATAGTTCTGTCTGTTCTGCTGGACTATAGTTCTGTCTGTTCTGCTGGACTATAGTTCTGTCTGTTCTGCTGGACTATAGTTCTGTCTGTTCTGCTGGACTATAGTTCTGTCTGTTCTGCTGGACTATAGTTCTGTCTGTTCTGCTGGACTATAGTTCTGTCTGTTCTGCTGGACTATAGTTCTGTCTGTTCTGCTGGACTATAGTTCTGTCTGTTCTGCTGGACTATAGTTCTGTCTGTTCTGCTGGACTATAGTTCTGTCTGTTCTGCTGGACTATAGTTCTGTCTGTTCTGCTGGACTATAGTTCTGCTCTGTTCTGCTGGACTATAGTTCTGTCTGTTCTGCTGGACTATAGTTCTGTCTGTTCTGCTGGACTATAGTTCTGTCTGTTCTGCTGGACTATAGTTCTGTCTGTTCTGCTGGACTATAGTCCTGTCTGTTCTGCTGGACTATAGTTCTGTCTGTTCTGCTGGACTATAGTTCTGTCTGTTCTGCTGGACTATAGTTCTGTCTGTTCTGCTGGACTATAGTTCTGTCTGTTCTGCTGGACTATAGTTCTGTCTGCTGGACTATAGTT
>NW_025533499.1:410000-417500 GCF_020615455.1 Coregonus clupeaformis
AACTATAAACTGATACAACTCATTAATAACCTCCCCAACTATACACTTCTAGAACTCATTAACAACCCCCCCTCCCACAATACACTTCAAGAATTCATATCTAACAGCCCACAACTATACACTTCTAGAAACCCTTAATAACAGGTCCCCAAATATACACTTCTAGAACTCATTACTAATAGTCCCCAACTATCCACTTATAGAATTACATTTAAACATTCCCCAACTTTACACCTCTACAACTCATTAATAACCCCCCCCCCAAATATACACTTACACAACTCAATAATAACCACTCCAACTATACACTTCTAGAACTCATTAATAATCCTCCCAAGTATTCCCTTCTGGAACTCATTAATAATCCTCCCAAGTATTCCCTTCTGGAACTCATTAATAATCCTCCCTAGTATTCCCTTCTGGAACTCATTAATAATCCTCCCAAGTATTCCCTTCTGGAACTCATTAATAATCCTCCCAAGTATTCCCTTCTGGAACTCATTAATAATCCTCCCAAGTATTCCCTTCTGGAACTCATTAATAATCCTCCCAAGTATTCCCTTCTGGAACTCATTAATAATCCTCCCAAGTATTCCCTTCTGGAACTCATTAATAATCCTCCCTAGTATTCCCTTCTGGAACTCATTAATAATCCTCCCAAGTATTCCCTTCTGGAACTCATTAATAATCCTCCCTAGTATTCCCTTCTGGAACTCATTAATAATCCTCCCAAGTATTCCCTTCTGGAACTCATTAATAATCCTCCCAAGTATTCCCTTCTGGAACTCATTAATAATCCTCCCAAGTATTCCCTTCTGGAACTCATTAATAATCCTCCCTAGTATTCCCTTCTGGAACTCATTAATAATCCTCCCAAGTATTCCCTTCTGGAACTCATTAATAATCCTCCCTAGTATTCCCTTCTGGAACTCATTAATAATCCTCCCAAGTATTCCCTTCTGGAACTCATTAATAATCCTCCCAAGTATTCCCTTCTGGAACTCATTAATAATCCTCCCTAGTATTCCCTTCTGGAACTCATTAATAATCCTCCCAAGTATTCCCTTCTGGAACTCATTAATAATCCTCCCAAGTATTCCCTTCTGGAACTCATTAATAATCCTCCCAAGTATTCACTTCTGAAACTCATTAATAATAGTCCCCAACTATAAACGTACAGTTGACCAGGTCTCCATTAGTAGGGCAGACATGTGATGAACTGATTAGTTGGAAAGGTGGCATCCTATGACCGTGCCACATTGAAAGTCACTGAGCTCTTCAGTAAGGCCATTGTGCTGCCAATACTTGTCTATGGAGATTGCATGGCTGTGTACTCGATTTTATACACCTGTCAGCAACAGTTGTGGCTGAAATAGCCGAATACACTAATTTGAAGGGTCGTCCAAATAATTGTGTATATATAGTGTATGTCATCATTACTGTGTGTGATGAGCGTTTCCATCTAGACAGGCAGACAGTCAAACGGTCTTACTATTGACAGGACTGGGAGAATTGCTGATGCTCTGAATAGAGAGGATGGGGAGGATAAATACTGATGCTCTGAATAGAGAGGATGGGGAGGATAAATACTGATGCTCTGAATAGAGAGGATGGGGAGGATAAATACTGATGCTCTGAGTAGAGAGGAGGGGGGATGGAGGAGAAATACTGATGCTCTGAGTAGAGAGGAGGGGGGATGGAGGAGAAATGCTGATGCTCTGAGTAGAGAGGAGGGGGATGGAGGAGAAATGCTGATGCTCTGAGTAGAGAGGAGGGGGGATGGAGGAGGATAAATACTGATGCTCTGAGTAGAGAGGAGGGGGGATGGAGGAGAAATGCTGATGCTCTGAGTAGAGAGGAGGGGGGATGGAGGAGAAATGCTGATGCTCTGAGTAGAGAGGAGGGGGATGGAGGAGGATAAATACTGATGCTCTGAGTAGAGAGGAGGGGGGATGGAGGAGGATAAATACTGATGCTCTGAGTAGAGAGGAGGGGGGATGGAGGAGAAATGCTGATGCTCTGAGTAGAGAGGATGGGGAGGATAAATACTGATGCTCTGAATAGAGAGGATGGGGAGGATAAATACTGATGCTCTGAGTAGAGAGGAGGGGGGATGGAGGAGAAATACTGATGCTCTGAGTAGAGAGGAGGGGGGATGGAGGAGAAATGCTGATGCTCTGAGTAGAGAGGAGGGGGATGGAGGAGAAATGCTGATGCTCTGAGTAGAGAGGAGGGGGATGGAGGAGGATAAATACTGATGCTCTGAGTAGAGAGGAGGGGGGATGGAGGAGAAATGCTGATGCTCTGAGTAGAGAGGAGGGGGATGGAGGAGAAATGCTGATGCTCTGAGTAGAGAGGAGGGGGATGGAGGAGGATAAATACTGATGCTCTGAGTAGAGAGGAGGGGGGATGGAGGAGAAATGCTGATGCTCTGAGTAGAGAGGAGGGGGATGGAGGAGAAATGCTGATGCTCTGAGTAGAGAGGAGGGGGATGGAGGAGGATAAATACTGATGCTCTGAGTAGAGAGGAGGGGGATGGAGGAGGATAAATACTGATGCTCTGAGTAGAGAGGAGGGGGATGGAGGAGGATAAATACTGATGCTCTGAGTAGAGAGGAGGGGGGATGGAGGAGAAATGCTGATGCTCTGAGTAGAGAGGAGGGGGGATGGAGGATAAATACTGATGCTCTGAGTAGAGAGGAGGGGGGAGGAACAGGATAAATACTGATGCTCTGAGTAGAGAGGAGGGGGGAGGAACAGGATAAATACTGATGCTCTGAGTAGAGAGGAGGGGGATGGAGGAGGATAAATACTGATGGAGGGGGGAGGAACAGGATAAATACTTATGCTCTGAGTATATACTTTAAACAGACTATTCTGTAGGTCACAGAGTATGATACTTTAAACATACTATTATGTTGGTCACAGAGTATGATACTTTAAACAAACCATTCTGTAGGTCACAGAGTATGATACTTTAAACATACTATTATGTTGGTCACAGAGTATGATACTTTAAACATACTATTATGTAGGTCACAGAGTATGATACTTTAAACATACTATACTTTAGGTCACAGAGTACGATACTTTAAACATACCATACGGTAGGTCACAGTGTATACACAGAGTATGATACCATACTGTACATACAGTAGAATTGATATAACTGGGACGTTTTGTGTTTGTTATACACATGGTGTTTCTGTCAAAAAGTATATTCTTTCAGATGTCTTTTCATGGCCTGGACGTACTGTAGTGAATCATAAAAACGGACTCTTCTGTAGTGAATCATAAAACTGACTCTTCTTCAGTGAATCATAAAACTGAGAGAGAGAGAGATTGTAAAAGAGAGGTTGTACTGGACATTCTCATTGTACGTTTGTGTGAGAGAGATCTCATCTGCATTAAGTTAGGTGTCCCTGACATAATTACACCTTATAGAGAATGTCTACAGATGATTGACTGACTGTTGCGAACCTTATCTGGGCTGAGGGCTGAGTGCCTTATCTGGGCTGAGGGCTGAGTGCCTTATCTGGGCTGAGGGCTGAGTGCCTTATCTGGGCTGAGGGCTGAGTGCCTTATCTGGGCTGAGGGCTGAGTGCCTTATCTGGGCTGAGGGCTGAGTGCCTTATCTGGGCTGAGGGCTGAGTGCCTTATCTGGGCTGAGGGCTGAGTGCCTTATCTGGGCTGAGGGCTGAGTGCCTTATCTGGGCTGAGGGCTGAGTGCCTTATCTGGGCTGAGGGCTGAGTACCTTATCTGGGCTGAGGGCTGAGTGCCTTATCTGGGCTGAGGGCTGAGTGCCTTATCTGGGCTGAGGGCTGAGTGCCTTATCTGGGCTGAGGGCTGAGTGCCTTATCTGGGCTGAGGGCTGAGTGCCTTATCTGGGCTGAGGGCTGAGTGTTGAGCCTGGGTTAGAGGACTTCTGTGTGTGTGTGTGTGTGCGCGTGCGTGCGTGCGTGCGTGCGTGTGTGTGTGTGTGTGTGTGTGTGTGCGTGCGTGCGTGCGTGCGTGTGTGCGTGCGCGTGCGCGTGCGTGTGTGTGTGTGTGTGTGTGTGTGTGTGTGCATGTGTGTGTGTGTGTAAAGAGCGGGAAAGGGGATGACCGCAGAGCTGAAGGGAAAGTCCCTGAAATTCATCCAGAGAAAACAGTCAAGCTGGCACATGAGTTGATTACACACGCTGTATATAGCCACCCCTCCACCTTTGTGGGGTGACTGGGTGGGGTGACTGGGTCTTCAACTGGGGTTAGTGGGGTGACTGGGTCTTCAACTGGGGTTAGTGGGGTGACTGGGTCTTCAACTGGGGTTAGTGGGGTGACTGGGTAAACAGCTGGGGTTAGTGGGGTGACTGGGTCCCCTGCTGAGGTTAGTGGGGTGACTGGGTCTCCAGCTGGGGTTAGTAGGGTGACTGGGTCTTCAGTTGGGGTTAGTGGGGTGACTGGGTCTCCAGCTGGGGTTAGTGGGGTGACTGGGTCTCCAGCTGGGGTTAGTGGGGTGACTGGGTCTTCAGTTGGGGTTAGTGGGGTGACTAGGTCTTCAACTGGGGTTAATGGGGTGACTGGGTCTTCAACTGGGGTTAGTGGGGTGACTGGGTCTCCAACTGGGGTTAGTGGGGTGACTAGGTCTTCAACTGGGGTTAATGGGGTGACTGGGTCTTCAACTGGGGTTAGTGGGGTGACTGGGTAAACAGCTGGGGTTAGTGGGGTGACTGGGTCCCCTGCTGAGGTTAGTGGGGTGACTGGGTCTTCAACTGGGGTTAGTGGGGTGACTGGGTCTTCAGCTGGGGTTAGTGGGGTGACTGGGTCTTCAACTGGGGTTAGTGGGGTGACTGGGTAAACAGCTGGGGTTAGTGGGGTGACTGGGTCTCCAGCTGGGAATTGGTGGGGTGACTGGGTCTCCAGCTGGGGTTAGTGGGGTGACTGGGTCTTCAACTGGGGTTAGTGGGGTGACTGGGTCTTCAACTGGGGTTAGTGGGGTGACTGGGTAAACTGCTGGGGTTAGTGGGGTGACTGGGTCCCCTGCTAAGGTTAGTGGGGTGACTGGGTCTCCAGCTGGGGTTAGTAGGGTGACTGGGTCTCCAGCTGGGGTTAGTGGGGTGACTGGGTCTCCAGCTGGGCTTAGTGGGGTAACTGGGTCTGCAGCAAGGGTTAGTGGGGTTACTGGGTCTGCAGATGGGGGTAGTGGGGTGACTGGGTCACCAGCTGGGTTTAGTGGGGTGACTGGGTCTCCTGCTGGGTTTAGTGGGGTCACTAGGTGTTCAGCTGGGGTTAGTGGGGTGACTGGGTCTGCAGATGGGGGTAGTGGGGTGACTGGGTCTTCAGCTTGGTTTAGTGGGGTGACTGGGTCTCCAATTGGGTTAAGTGGGGTGACTGGGTGTTCAGCTGGGGTTAGTGGGGTGACTGGGTCTTCAGCTTGGTTTAGTGGGGTGACTGGGTCACCAATTGGGTTAAGTGGGATGACTGGGTGTTCAGCTGGGGTTAGTGGGGTGACTGGGTCTCTTGCTGGGGTTAGTGGGGTGACCGGGTCTTCAGCTGGGGTTAGTGGGGTGATTGGGTCTTCAACTGGGGTTAGTGGGGTGACTGGGTCACAAGCTGGGGTTAGTGGTGTGACTGGGTCTCCAGCTGAGGGTGGTGGGGTTACTGGGTCTACAGCTGGGGGTGGTGGGGTGACTGGGTCTACAGCTGGGGGTGGTGGGGTGACTGGGTCTACAGCTGGGGGTGGTGGGGTGACTGGGTCTACAGCTGGGGGTGGTGGGGTGACTGGGTCTACAGCTGGGTGTGGTGGGGGTGACTGGGTCTACAGCTGGGTGTGGTGGGGTGACTGGGTCTACAGCTGGGTGTGGTGGGGTGACTGGGTCTACAGCTGGGTGTGGTGGGGTGACTGGGTCTACAGCTGGGTGTGGTGGGGTGACTGGGTCTACAGCTGGGTGTGGTGGGGTGACTGGGTCTACAGCTGGGTGTGGTGGGGTGACTGGGTTTACTGAGCTTGCTACTGTAGTTAGTGTAGTTAGTGTAGTTAGTGTAGTTACTGTAGTCAGTGTAGTTAGTGTAGTTAGTTTAGTTAGTGTAGTTAGTGTAGTTACTGTAGTCAGTGTAGTTAGTGTAGTTAGTATAGTTAGTGTAGTTAGTGTAGTTACTGTAGTCAGTGTAGTTAGTGTAGTTAGTTTAGTTAGTGTAGTCAGTGTAGTTAGTGTAGTTAGTGTAGTTACTGTAGTCAGTGTAGTTAGTGTAGTTAGTTTAGTTAGTGTAGTTAGTGTAGTTACTGTAGTCAGTGTAGTTAGTGTAGTTAGTATAGTTAGTGTAGTTAGTGTAGTTACTGTTGTCAGTGTAGTTAGTGTAGTTAGTTTAGTTAGTGTAGTCAGTGTAGTTAGTGTAGTTAGTGTAGTTACTGTAGTCAGTGTAGTTAGTGTAGTTAGTTTAGTTAGTGTAGTCAGTGTAGTTAGTGTAGTTAGTGTAGTTACTGTAGTCAGTGTAGTTAGTGTAGTTAGTTTAGTTAGTGTAGTCAGTGTAGTTAGTGTAGTTAGTGTAGTTAGTGTAGTTAGTGTAGTTAGTGTAGTTAGTGTAGTTAGTGTAGTTAGTGTAGTTAGTGTAGTGCTATAGGACCCAGTCCATCTAGACCAATGGTACCAGAGTTACTGAGGCAGCTAGAGGTCTAGATCTTTAAAGGGCAATCTGGGATTGGTACATTTTATAAACTAAAAAAAGTGTCAGAGTGAACGCTTTGCTGTTGCTTGAATCACAGCTTGCCCCTTTAACAGGCTCCGCAGCGTCAGGGAAACACTGTAAAACACAGGGATTAAACAGGGTGCTTCAAGGCCAACCTGTCAGCCTGGTTTATGGTTTATGGAACAAGCTGCCTGGAGGATTCAGATCTGATTTAAGAGGTGCTCGACGCATCACATGAATCAGACAGTCAGATGAATCAGCCAGTCAGATGAATCAGACAGTCAGATGAATCAGACAGTCAGATGAATCAGCCAGTCAGATGAATCAGACAGTCAGATGAATCAGACAGTCAGATGAATCAGACAGTCAGATGAATCAGACAGTCAGATGAATCAGCCAGTCAGATGAATCAGACAGTCACATGAATCAGACAGTCACATGAATCAGCCAGTCAGACAGACAGAGAGTCAATCTGGTAGGGTCCGGTGGAACAGCCAATAAAGGAAGAAAAACAGCTAGTAAAAGCAGTGAGCGAAATGACTCTAGTTGAGGTTTATAATGTGTTGAGCAGCAGCAATGTTGTTACTGTCTGTCAGTACAATGAATAACCTGTCTGGGAATGACAGAGCATAGAGAGAGGAGAAGCAGGAAGGAGAGGAGAGAAGGAGAGGAGGGGGAGAAGGCGAGGAGAGGGGGGAGAGAGAAAGGAGAGAGAGAGAGAGAGAGAGAGAGAGAGAGAGAGAGAGAGAGAGAGAGAGAGAGAGAGAGAGAAGGGGGGGGGGTCAGAGCGTGAAGTAAGAGAGTAGAGGAAAGAAGAAAACATTTGTTTTTAA
>NW_025533499.1:422500-425000 GCF_020615455.1 Coregonus clupeaformis
CAGTGGCCCAATTAACCCCTCACCATACAGACAGTTGCTACTGACCTCCACACAAACCCAGTTAGACTTTCACTGCTACTACAGTGGTTCATACAGCTAGCTACTGTAGTCCTCTACTGACAGTACAGACTGAAACAGAGACAGAGACCTCCGACCTAGCACATTTGGTTGCTTGGAAGTTGTGTGAAGATATGTTTTTGGTTTCACATTGGTTCTGGGAACGAAGCCATACGTTTCCTGACTGGTAAAAGTGAACGTTTTTTAAAACGTGAACATTTTGCCTGTTCTGTGAAAATGAATGTTTCATTGCAGGGAAGTTATGAGAACATTTTACTCTGGTTCCTGTAACATTTTCATTTTATAGGTTATTTTAAAGTTTTTGAATAACTTCTTTAAAACGTTCACTAAATGATTCAATAAGACTTTTAATAACACTGCTAGCTTATTTTGGGTCAACTGTTTTGAACTCCAAGCCGGATAGGACACATGGAAATTTATTTGCTTAGGTATTAATTACGCAACCACATTTCTTTTTTTATTGTGGCATCAGTGAAATTCAAACCTATGATCTACTGTTCTCTATCCATGGAATTAGTCCACTGAGCCACCAGGATGGAGCTAGCATGCCATGTGTTTTAACTCATACAAAGCTATACATTTTATTTTATTCAAACACACCCCATTTCAAAGGAAACAAGCACTCATTAAGATCATTTTTGAGAACGTTCAGAGAATGTAGTAAAAATATGCCATTAAATAGAACCACTTGGGAACTTCCAATGTTCTGTGGAAGTACAGAAATTCCCACAGAAGAACATTGCTTTTTAACGTTCTCTGAACAATTTGAGAACATGACTTTAAATAGAACCATGAGGAAACCTGTAGGAAGCTTTATGCTGAAGTACTGATTTTTCCCACAGAAGGACGTTGTTTCTTAACATTCTCTGAACTATTTGAGAACATTCCCAACGTCAAACCAGTTGGAGAACGATCCTAGAACATTACCAAATTAGAAATGGTGGAGGCGCGGTATAGAGAGGAGCAGCGGCAAAGCAGAAGGCGCCGGCCGAGGAAGAAGCCCGAGAGACAGCCCCAATAAAAAAAATTTGGGGGGCTAAAAGGGTGGTTGGCGGAGCCTAGGGTAAGAGCAGAGCCAACTCCCCATACTCACGCCAGAAGGCGTATGACTGGGCAAGCTCCGTGTTATGCGGAGCTACGTACTGTGTTGCCAGTGCGCCGGCACAGCCCTGTACGTCCTGTGCTAGCACCACGCACGTGCCGTGCGAAGATGGGCATCCAGCCAGGACGGGGTGTGCCGGCTCAACGCTCCTGGTCTCCAGTACGCCTCCTCGGTCCCGCATATCCTGCACCGGTTCTACGTACTGTATCGCCAGTACGCGTGCACAGCCCAGTGCGTCCTGTGCCAGCGCCCCGCACGTGTAGTGCGAAAGTGGGTAGCCAGCCAGGACGGGTTGTGCCAGCTCTCCGCTCCAGACCTCCAGTCCGCCTTCGTAGTCCGGTCCGGCCCGTTCCTGCTCCTCGCACCAAGCCAGTGGTGCGCGTCACCAGTCCGGCCTGTTCCTGCCCCTCGCACCAAGCCAGTGGGGCGCGTCGCCAGTCCGGCCCGGCCTGTTCCTGCCCCTCGCACCAAGCCAGTGGTGCGCGTCGCCAGCCCGGTCCGGCCTGTTCCTGTCCCTCACCCCAAGCCAGTGGTGCGTGTCGCCAGCCCGGCCCGGCCTGTTCCTGCCCCTCGCACCAAGCCAGTGGTGTGCGTCGCTAGCCCAGTCCGGCCTGTTCCTGCTCCTCGCACCAAGTGCGTGTGTCCAGGCAGGACCGGTGCCCGGTTCGGCACCGGTCAGCTGCTCTACTCCGGAGCCAGAGCAGTCCGCTCCACCGGTGCCTAGTTCAGCTCCGGTCAGCGGCTCCACTCCGGAGCCAGAGCAGTCCGCTCCACCGGTGCCTGATCCAGCTCCGGTCAGCTGCTCCACTCCGGAGCCAGAGCAGTCCGCTCCACCGGGGTCCAGTCCAGATCCGGTCAGCGGCTCCACTCCGGAGCCAGAGCATTCCGCTCCACCGGTGCCTGATCCAGCTCTGGTCAGCGGCTCCACTCCGGAGCCAGAGCAGTCCGCTCCACTGGGGTCCAGTCCAGATCCGGTCAGCGGCTCCACTCCGGAGCCAGAGCAGTCCAATCCACCGGTGCCCAGTCCAGCTCCGGTCAGCGGCTCCAGTCCAGACCCAGACGTCAGCCCCTCTCCAGGTTCGGGGTCTCCCACACCAGGGTCCAGACAGGGCCTGGCGTATCGTGGGAGGAAGGAGAGGGGAAGCAGCGCGCCGAGGTCCGGACCAGACCAGGGGCGCAATAGGGAGGCGGAGAGTGAGAGGTCGTGACACCCTGAGCCGGATCCGCCTCCGAGGCGGAATGCCCACCCGGCCCCTACCCTGTTATGTTTATGTTGCGCGGTCGGAGTCCGCACCTTTGGGGGGGGGGTACTGTCACGCC
>NW_025533499.1:432500-480000 GCF_020615455.1 Coregonus clupeaformis
AGTTTTGAAAGTGTCTGAAAAAGTGTCGGCAAGGTTTTGGTTACTAGCTACCTGAGTTTGGATCCTGCGATGCGGTTTGTATCAGTTACTAGGGTCTGAATACTTATGTAAAGAAGGTATTTCTGTTTTTTTATGTGTAATGCATTTGCAAACATTTAAAAAAAAAAGTTTTTGCTTTGTCATTATGGGGCATTGTGTGTAGATGGATGAGGAAAATGATTTATTTAACCCATTTTAGAATAAGGCTGTAAAGTAACAAAATGTGGAAAAAGTCAAGGGGTCTGAATAGTTTCCAGCCCCTTCCTCTCTGATAAGCTACCCTTTCCTGGGAGAACTGCAAACTGTTCTTCAGGTCCTGGACCTCTCTGGTCAGGTCGTCCATTCTTTTATTTGTTGACCAGTATTTGGACACAACACTTGTTGTTATAGAGCTCGTTTGTTCGTTTAAAGATCCTTCACCTGTGATAGAGAGACACCACTGTCCTCAACGGCACTCCCGCCGGCTTTGGTCTTTGTCATGATAGCAACGTAGGCTACACTGTTACTCCTCTCAGTTCCAGACAGGGCAGGTCGCTGGGAAGACAGGAAACAACAACAAACTGCAGGGATCCCTGGTAGCGGTCCTTTGCTTTGAGACTCGAAATTGAGCTCAGGTGTATCCTGTTTCCATTGATCATCCTTGAGATTTTTCTACAACTTGGATTGGAGTCCACCTGTGGTAAATTCAATTGATTGGACATTATTTGGAAAGGCACACAACTGTGTCGAGGCACAGATCTGGGGAAGGGTACCAAAAAAATTCTGCAGCATTGAAGGTCCCCAAGAACACAGTTGTCACGCCTCTGGGGACTCGTATTTGTTGAGTCAGGGTGTGTATTTTCTGTGTGGTATGTTCTATGTTGTATTTTCTATGTTTAGATCTAGATCGTCTAGATCTATGTTGGCCGGTGTGGTTCCCAATCAGAGGCAGCTGTCGCTCGTTGTCTCTGATTGGGGACCATACTTAGGCAGCCTATTGGCACTAGTGGGTTGTGGGATCTTGTTCCGTGTAAGGTATGTTGTGTTGTGCTGCCTTGGACACGTTTCGTTTTGTTTGTTATTTTGTCGTTGTGGTTAATATTTAATAAACATGTACGCATATTGCGCTGCGCCTTGGTCTGTCCCGTCCGTCAACAATCGGGGGAGAAGGGCCTTGGTCAGGGAGGTGACCAAGAACCTGATGGTCACTCTGACAGAGCTCCAGAATTCCTCTGTGGAGATGGGAAAACCTTCCAGAAGGAAAATCATCTCTGCAGCACTCCACCAATCAGGCCTTTATGGTAGAGTGGCCAGACGGAAGCCACTCCTCAGTAAAAGGCACATGACAGCCCGCTTGGAGTTTGCTAGAAAGCACCTAAAGGACTCAGATTATATTATATTATAAACAAGATTCTCTGGTCTAATGAAACCAAGATTGAACTCTTTGGCCTGAATGCCAAGCGTCACGTCTGAAGGAAACTTGGCACCATCCCTACGGTGAAGCAAGGTGGTGGCAGCATCATGCTGTGGGGATGTTTTTCAGCTGCAGGGACTGGGAGACTAGTCAGGATCGGGGGAAAGATGAACGGAGCAAAGTACAGAAAGATCCTTGATGAAAACCTGCTCCAGAGCTCTCAGGACCTCAGATTGGGGCAAAGGTTCACCTTCCAACAGGACAACAACCCTAAGCTAACAGCCAAGACAACACAGGAGTGGCTTCGGGACAAGTCTATGAATGTCCTTGAGCCAGAGCCCGGACTTGAACGCGATCGAACATCTCTGAAGAGACCTGAAAATAGCTGTGCAGCGTCACTCCCCATCCAACCTGACAGAGCTTGAAATGATTTGCAGAGAAGAATGGGAGAAACTCCCCAAATACAGGTGTGCCAAGCTTGTAGCATCATACCCAAGACGACTCAAGGCTGTAATCGTTGCCAAAGGTGCTTCCAACAAAGTACTGAGTGAAGGGTCTGAGTACTTATGTAAATGTAATACAGTGGGGAAAAAAAGTATTTAGTCAGCCACCAATTGTGCAAGTTGTCCCACTTAAAAAGATGAGAGAGGCCTGTAATTTTCATCATAGGTACACGTCAACTATGACAGACAAAATGAGGGAAAAAAAATCCAGAAAATCACATTGTAGGATTTTTAATGAATTTATTTGCATATTATGGTGGAAAATAAGTATTTGGTCAATAACACAAGTTTCTCAATACTTTGTTATATACCCTTTGTTGGCAATGACACAGGTCAAACGTTTTCTGTAAGTCTTCACAAGGTTTTCACACACTGTTGCTGGTATTTTGGCCCATTCCTCCATGCAGATCTCCTCTAGAGCAGTGATGTTTTGGGGCTGTCGCTGGGCAACACAGACCTTCAACTCCCTCCAAAGATTTTCTATGGGGGTTGAGATCTGGAGACTGGCTAGAGCCACTCCAGGACCTTGAAATGCTTCTTAAGAAGCCACTCCTTCGTTGCCCGGGCGGTGTGTTTGGGATCATTGTCATGCTGAAAGACCCAGCCAGGTTTCATCTTCAATGCCCTTGCTGATGGAAGGAGGTTTTCACTCAAAATCTCACAATACATGGCCCCATTCATTCTTTTCCTTTACACGGATCAGTCGTCCTGGTCCCTTTGCAGAAAAAACAGCCCCAAAGCGTGATGTTTCCACCCCCATGCTTCACAGTAGGTATGGTGTTCTTTGGATGCAACTCAGCATTCTTTGTCCTCCAAACACGACAGAGTTGAGTTTTTACCAAAAAGTTCTATTTTGGTTTCATCTGACCATATGACATTCTCCCAATCCTCTTCTGGATCATCCAAATGCACTCTAGCAAACTTCAGACGGGCCTGGACATGTACTGGCTTAAGCAGGGGGACACGTCTTGCACTGCAGGATTTGAGTCCCTGGCGGCGTAGTGTGTTACTGATGGTAGGCTTTGTTGCTTTGGTCCCAGCTCTCTGCAGGTCATTCACTAGGTCCCCCCGTGTGGTTCTGGGATTTTTGCTCACCATTCTTGTGATCATTTTGACCCCACGGGGTGAGATCTTGCGTGGAGCCCCAGATCGAGGGAGATTATTAGTGGTCTTTTATGTCTTCCATTTCCTAATAATTGCTCCCACAGTTGATTTCTTCAAACCAAGCTGCTTACCTATTGCAGATTCAATCTTCCCAGCCTGGTGCAGGTCTACAATTTTGTTTCTGGTGTCCTTTGACAGCTCTTTGGTCTTGGCCATAGTGGAGTTTGGAGTGTGACTGTTTGAGGATGTGGACAGGTGTCTTTTATACTGATAACAAGTTCAGACAGGTGCCATTAATACAGGTAACGAGTGGAGGACAGAGGAGCCTCTTAAAGAAGAAGTTACAGGTCTGTGAGAGCTAGAAATCTTGCTTGTTTGTAGGTGACCAAATACTTATTTTCCACCATAATTTGCAAATAAATTCATAAAAAATCCTACAATGTGATTTTCTGGATTTATTTTTTTCAATTTGTCTGTCATAATTGATGTGTACCTATGATGAAAATTACAGGCCTCTCTCATCTTTTTAAGTGGGAGAACTTGCACAATTGGTGGCTGCCTAAATACTTTTTTTCCCCACTGTATATATATATATTTTTTGCTTTGTCTTTATGTGTGTATTGATGTAAATTATTATTTTTATCCATTTTAGAATAAGGCTTTAACGTAACACAATGTGGAAAAAATCAAGGGGTCTGAATACTTCCCAAATGCACTACATGTAGCCTTAGAAATAAGGTTCATGAAATCAATAACTTGCTAACATCAGGTAACATTCATATATTAGCCATTTCTGAGACTCACTTAGATTATTCATTTGATGAAACAGCAGTAGCCATACAAGGACATAACATCTATAGAAGAGACAGGAATGTTTATGGGGGAGGTGTTGCTGTATATATTCAGAGCCATATCCCTGTAATGCTTAGAGAAGATCTTATGTCAAGTGTTATTCAAGTGTTGTGGTTGCATGTTCACCTGGCACATCTAAAGCCTTTTCTTTTGGGCTTTTGCTGTAGTCTAATAAAAAGCATGAGCTGGCGCACATCCAGAGAAATTATTTAGTGTAGAGGTGTGCTGACTACCGACAAATAAACTGTAAGCTATAAAAATAAAGCGAGTCGCACACTCTGTATACAGTATAAACTCCCAGTAATGTGGGTAAAGCACCAATGGTTGGGCATCACTGTGCCTTCTTCAGGGTGACGTCAACTGCGACTCTCTTTATTTGTCTTTATATCTGTGGGTTTTGCCACCAGTATCTAAATAATGTGATTGATATTAAATATATATATATATATATATATATATATATATATATATATATATATATATATATATATATATATATATATATATATATATATATATATATATATGCTTGATAGTGAAGCTAGAACAGTACAGATGTGATGTAAACAGATCTACTTTATTGGGGACCTGAATATTGACTTTTTTTTCATCAAGCTGTCTGCTCAAGAGGAAGCTTCTCACTGTAACCAGAGCCTGTAATCTGGTTCAGGTTATTAATCAACCTACCAGGGTGTTTACAAATACTACAGGAACAAGATCATCCACATGTATTGATCATGTTTGTACTAATACTGTAGAATTTTGTTCTAAAGCTGTATCCGTACCCATTGGATGCAGCGATCTCAATATGTGACCGACCGCCTTGATTCGGTCTTATGTAGCAAAATTTGAAATAGTGTTTTTTACATAGGATAAAAGCAGAGACACAGAGCTACAAAATGGTATATCATACACTGCATTTAAGGGAATAATGGGAAAGTAATTATGCTTTGAAAGTTGATCAACTTGTAACCCCACTTTTGAGAAAATGGCCGCCCTTGAATGTTTTGGTACACCTACTGGAGAGCTCTTCTTTGTCTACACCCATTCAGCATCGTTCACACCCTCTAAAGCCAGCCCCACCCATCTCTTTAAGGATTCACATGTGAGGTCATGTGCTAAACAGTGAGTAGTGTAGTAATGTTTAAGACTAAAAGTGGTAAAAGTAGTAGCCTACAATAAGGAACAATTCCAGGTAAACAGAAAGTGTCCAGATAAATAATATTTTATAAATATTAGAAGACGCTTACCCAGACATACTTGTCTAAGTTGATGGGTCTCTACAGAAGGTGTAAACGGTACAGCGAAATGGTTTCTTGCATAGTAGCAATGTCAAAAAAAGATAGTGTCAATATAAAGAAAAAAAGAACAAGAACAAAATAATATACAGTATGTACAAGAACAATATCAATAACTATATCAGTGATAGATGATGTAGTTATATGCATATAATCAGTGGTAAATTGGCTGAGCAGCAGGATAAAACAATTTTTGGAGCAGGAACTTATGGCATGTAGCATGACATGTGTGTTAGGAGAGAGATAGTGCTGATGACTGGGAACTCGCCCCCCAGTGATGAACTGGTCAGTCCGAACCACGCTTGAACAAGATAATCTATATTCAGAGAGCCTGTTTCTGTCCTGCCCTTGACTTTGGTGCAGGGCATGTGATGTCCATGGCTTCTTCGTTGCAAAACTCCCTGATCTTCTCAAAAATATAAGTTTGTCTAGTTGTGTCCAGTCCAGGTGGTGCTTGTACAGGCAGACCATCTATGGGAGGAAGGATGTCAGCCTTGCGCAGTAGCTGAAACCTGGTCCCGACTGAGTCCGAACGCTCCTTGGCAACAACAACACCAGGCTCCAGAGCATCGAAGCTGTAAAAAAAAGTTATATTAGAAGACATTACAACCTTGCATAACATCAATTCACCTCCCAAGGTTAGATAAGAAGAATAACCTCATACAATGCAATGAAAATGATATTCACCTGAAGTGCTGGTACTGCTTGATCTGTGGCAGAGGCCTGAAGTACGGAGTCAGGTGTTGTTGCCAGCCATAGCTTTCCACCAGCACCGTACCATCCTCCAGTCCAACCAGCCGTGGGATGTTGACCCCTGTCACAGTGCTGTCCTTTACAACCGCAGCAATCTCGGACAATGTGTTCACTCTGGTCTTTCTGAAGCTTGGGCCAGCTCTCTTTTTGATGGGAGGCATTAGATCATTCTCCTTGTATGACTGGTGGAGGACAGTCAGGCGTGGTCTACTGATGCTGTAAGACAAATTCCAGATATAGCATTTTAGCATTATTATACAATAGATAGCCGTAATCACCGTCAGACACACATGGCTAACTTGATGGGTCATGTAATCATCTGGAGAAGTGGAGTCTTTTGTTTAGACATGTAATCCCAACCATAGAGTACTAGCAATACAAACCGATTGTCATAGCTAGCTAAAGTTAATCCAAATAGGTTCAATGTTAGCTAGTTAGCTAGCTAACATTAGGCTAAAACTAGCAATGCAAATGGCTTTCTGAGATAATATTACTACACAGATCATACACCTATTGTCAGCTAGCTAGGTAACAGTAAGCTTTAACTTGCAATGAAAACAACTTTCTGACTAAATTAGAAACGTATAATATCTGAAACTGTAGCTAGACTCTTACCCGTATACATGGATGAACGCTTCACTGCAGACTGCAACCCCTTTCATTAAATAAGACGTCCTGTGTCGTTTCCGTTTAGTTTGTACAGCTTGCTTGGCCCGGCGCGGTGTCAAGTCACTCTGGTTCACACTGACCGTGTGTAATGCCATAATAATCATCAGATCTTTCTCCCCTCTCTGTCACGGATGCCATGGTTGCCCTTAGTTTGAAGATGTAATCCGGAGACAGGTGTTTTATACAACAGCCTTCTGTGTTCTCCTTTTGAGATTATTTTTTTTTGTATTATTTTTTTCTTCAGATAATTCTATCCATCTCCTTATTATACTCTGCTTCTACCAGACATTCCACTGATTTCAAAACTCGGTCAACTTCCTCCGTGACAACAACACTGTTGATCGCCGTTACAAGGCAGACCAATCCGAAACTCATCTCTTGATATGCCCAGCCCATTCATTATCTCAGCCAATCATGGCTAGCGGGAAGGTTCCTGTCTTTTTCTGTGGCTAAACCAACTAGGCTCGTAACAAAGTTTGTTATTAAGGCACATGAAAGTTCAAATGTTCGAGAAGGCATTTCTGACAAAAAAATGCATTTTGATCAAAAATAAAAAATAAACGTTCAAATGCGAAATCGTGACTTGCGACATACGCCTAGTTTCCTGAAACGAGTCACATATAGTGGCTATATCCAGGAAAGCCAAAGTTCCAAAAGCTGGGCCTAAAATAGTGTATAAGATTCTGCTCTGACTCTTATGTAGATGATGTTAAAGATATTTATTGCTCTGATATGATTAATAAGGAGCATCCAGACGCTGCACTTGATGAATTTATGAAATAGCTTATTGTTAAACAATCACCTGTTAAGAAACTGACTGTTAGAACTGTTAAGGCTCCATGGATTGATGAGGAATTGAAAAACTGTCTGGTTGAAAGAGACGGGGCAAAAGGAGTGGCTAATAAGTCTGGCTGCACATCTGACTGGTTGACTTACTGCAAATAGAGAAATGATGTGACTAAACTCAACAAAAAGAAGAAGAAACTGTACTATGAAACCAAGATCAATGATATAAAGAATGATGGGAAACATATTTGGAGTTTAAATGAAATTATGGGCAGAAAGATTAATTAAACTCCATCTTTTATCGAATCAGATGGCTTATTCATCACAAAACCATTTGATGTTGCCAATTATTTTAATGATTATTTAATTGGCAAACTTAGGCAGGAAATGCCAACAATGAACAGTGAGACATTGTACTCATGCATAAAGAAACAAATGATGAAAGAACATAATTGTTTGTTTGAATTTTGTTCTATTAGATTGATAGATCTGAGTCCACAATATGGCAGAGGTTGAAAAGCCAACAACAGGTTATGGTCAATAATGTCAAAGGCTGCCCTGAAATCTAACAGTACAGTTCCCACAATCTTCTTATGATCCATTTCTTTCAACCAATCATCAGTAATTTGTGTCAGTGCAGTACATGTTGAGTGCCCTTCTCCATGAGCATGCTGAAAGTGTTGTTAATTTGTTTACAGAGAAGTAGCATTGTATTTGGTCAAACACCATTTTTTCCATCAGTTTGCTAAGAGCTGGCAGCAAGCTGATAGGTCTGCTGTTAGAACCAGTAAAGGCTTTACCACTCTTGGGTGGTGGAATGACTTTGGCTTCCCTCCAGGCCTGAGGACAAAGACTTTCCTCTAGTCTCAGATTAAAGATATGACAGATAGGAGTGGCTATAGAGTCAGCTACCATCCTCAGTAGCTTTCCATCTAAGGTGTCAATGCCAGGAGGTTTGTCATTATTGATGGATAACAATAATTTTTCCACCTCTCCCACACTAACTTTATTCGGAGGGTTTTCTTTAATGGAAGCTTCTCTAATGTCAAACAAATCAAATCAAATTTGTCACATGCGCCGAATACAACAGGTGTAGACCTTAACGTGAAATGCTTACTTACAGCCCTTAACCAACAATGCAGTTCAAGAAATAGAGTCAAGAAAATATGTAATAAATAAACTAAAGCAAAAAATTAAATAAAAAGTAACACAAGAAAATAACAATAGCAGGCTATATACAGGGGGTACCGGTACCGAGTCAATGTGCGGGGACACAGGTTAATCGAGGTAATTTGTACAAGTAGGTAGGGGTAAAGTAACTATACATAGATAATAAACAACGAGTATCATCAGTGTAAAAACAAAGAGGGGGAGGTGTCAATGTAAATAGTCCAGGTGGCCATTTGATTAATTGTTCAGCAGTCTTATGGCTTTGGGGGTAGAAGCTGTTAAGGAGCCTCTTGGACATAGACTTGGCACTCCGGTACCGCTTGCCGTGCGGTAGCAGATAGAACCGTCTATGACTTGGGTGGCTGGAGTCTTTGACAATTCTTTGGGCCTACATCTGACACCACCTGGTATAGAGGTCCTGGATGGCAGGAAGCTTGGCCCCAGTGATGTACTGGGCCGTACGCACTACCCTCTGTAGTGCCTTATGGTCGGATACCGAGCAGTTGCCATACCAGGCTGTGATGCAACCGGTCAGGATGCTCTCGATGGTGCAGCTGTAAAACCTTTTGAGGATGTGGGGACCCATGCCAAATATTTTCAGTCTCCTGAGGGGGAAAAGGTTTTGCTGTGACTCTTATGTGGATGATGTTAAAAATGTTTGTTGGTCTGATGTGATTAATAAGAAGCATCCAGATGCTGAATTTATGAAATTGCTTCTTCCAATTATTGATAAACATGCACCTGTTAAGAAACTGACTGTTAGAACTGTTAAGGCTCCATGGATTGATGAGGAATTGAAAAACTGTCTGGTTGAAAGAGACGGGACAAAAGGAGTGGCTAATAAGTCTGGCTGCACATCTGACTGGTTGACTTACTGCAAATAGAGGAATGATGTGACTAAACTCAACAAAAAGAAGAAGAAACTGTATTATGAAGCCAAGATCAATTATTTAAAGAAAACTTCAACGAAATGATTGGCTGAAAGACAAATTGAACTCCATCTTTCATTGAAGCAGATGGCTTATTCATCACAAAACCATTTGATGTTGCCAATTATTTTAATTATTACTTCATTGGCAAAGTGGGCAAACTTAGGCCGGAAATGCCAACAACAAACAGTGCGCCATCGTACTCATGCATAAAAAAAAATCTAATAATGAAAGAAAAGCATTGCAAGTTTGAATTTTGAAAAGTTAGTGTGGGAGAGGTGGAAAAAATATTGCTATCCATCAATAATGACAAACCTCCTGGCATTGACAACTCAGATGGAGAGCAACAGACTTTCAGCATGCTCATAGGGAAGGGCACTCAACATGTACTGCACTGACAAATTACTGATGATTGGTTGAAAGAAATTGATAACAAGAAGATTGTGGGAACTGTACTGTTAGATTTCAGTGCAGCCTTTGATATTATTGACCGTAACCTGTTGTTGAGGAAACGTATGTGTTATGGCTTTTCAACCTCTGCCATATTGTGGATTCAGAGCTATCTATCTAATAGAGCTCAGAGGGTTTTCTTTAATGGAAACCTCTCTAATGTCAAACGTGTAGGGTGTGGTGTAGAGCAGGGCAGCTCTCTAGGGGCGGCAGGTCGCTTAGTGGTTAAGAGCGTTGTGCCGGTAACTGAAAGGTCGCTGGTGAAAAATCTGTCGATGTGCCCTTGAGCAAGGCACTTAACCCTAATTGCTCCTGTAAGTCTCTCTGGATAAGAGCGTCTGCTAAATGACTAAAATGTAGGCCCTAAACAAAGCATGTGTGTCCATGTATGCTGAAGATTCAACCATATACGTGTCAGCAACCACAGCTAATGAAGTCACTGAAACCCTTAACAAAGAGTTGCATTCCATTTTGGAATGGGTGGCCAGTAACAAACTGAACGTCTCTAAAACTAAGAGCATTGTATTTGGTACAAATCATTCCCTAAGTTCTAGACCTCAGCTGAATCTGGTAATGAATGGTGTGGCTGTTGAACAAGTTGAGGAGACTAAATTACTTGGTGTTACCTTAGATTGTAAATTGTCCTTGTCAAAACACATAGAGTCAATGGTTGTAAAGATGGGGAGAGGTCTGTCCGTAATAAAGAGATGCTCTGCTATTTTGACACCACACTCCAAAAAGCAAGACCTGCAGGCTCTAGTTTTATCGTATCTTGATTATTGTCCAGTCACATGGTCAAGTGCTGCAAAGGAAGACCTTGTTAAGCTGCAGCTGGCCCAGAACAGAGCGACACGACTTGCTCTTCATTGTAATCAGACGGCTGATATGAATACCATGCATGGGATGGAGAGGGATAAAGAGGGATAAAGAAGGATGGAGATGGATGGAGAGGGATAAAGAGGGATGGAGAGGGATGGAGAGGGATGGAGAGGGATAAAGAGGGATGGAGAGGGATAAAGAGGGATGGAGAGGGATAAGGAGGGATGGAGAGGGATGGAGATGGATGGAGAGGGATAAAGAGGGATGGAGAGGGATAAAGAGGGATGGAGAGGGATAAAGAGGGATGGAGAGGGATAAAGAGGGATGGAGAGGGATAAAGAGGGATGGAGAGGGATGGAGATGGATGGAGAGGGATAAAGAGGGATGGAGAGGGATAAAGAGGGATGGAGAGGGATAAAGAGGGATGGTGAGGGATAAAGAGGGATGGAGAGGGATAAACAGGGATAGAGAGGGATAAAGAGGGATGGAGAGGTATAAAGAGGGATGGAGAGGGATAAAGAGGGATGGAGAGGGATGGAGAGGGATGGAGAGGGATAAAGAGGGATGGAGAGGGATAAAGAGGGATGGAGAGGGATAAAGAGGGATGGTGAGGGATAAAGAGGGATGGAGAGGGATAAACAGGGATAGAGAGGGATAAAGAGGGATGGAGAGGTATAAAGAGGGATGGAGAGGGATAAAGAGGGATGGAGAGGGATAAAGAGGGATGGAGAGGGATAAAGAGGGATGGAGACGGATAAAGAGGGATGGAGAGGGATAAAGAGGGATGGAGAGGGATAAAGAGGGATGGAGAGGGATAAACAGGGATGGAGAGGGATAAAGAGGTGTGGAGAGGGATGGAGAGGGATAAAGAGGGATGGAGAGGGATAAAGAGGGATGAGAGAGATAAAGAGGGATGGAGAGGGATGGAGAGGGATGAAGAGGGATGAGAGGGAAAAAGAGGGATGGAGAGGGATAAAGAGCGATGGAGAGGGATGGAGAGGGATGGAGAGGGATAAAGAGGGATGGAGAGGGATAAACAGGGATGGAGAGGGATAAAGAGGGATAAAGAGGGATGGAGAGGGATGGAGAGGGATGGAGAGGGATGGAGAGGGATAAACAGGGATGGAGAGGGATAAAGAGGGATGGAGAGGGATAAAGAGGGATGGAGAGGGATGGAGAGGAATAAAGAGGGATGTGAGGGAAAAAGAGGGATGGAGAGGGATAAACAGGGATGGAGAGGAATGGAGAGAGATGGAGAGGGATGGAGAGGGATAAAGAGGGATGGAGAGGGATAAAAAGGGATGGAGAGGAATGGAGAGAGATGGAGAGGGATGGAGAGGGATAAAGAGGGATGGAGAGGGATAATGAGGGATGGAGAGAGATGGAGAGGGATAAAGAGGGATGGAGAGGGATAAAGAGGGATGGAGAGGGATAATGAGGGATGGAGAGCGATGGAGAGGGATAAAGAGGGATGGAGAGGGATAAAGAGGGATGAGAGGGATAAAGAGGGATGGAGAAGGATAAAGAGGGATGAGAGGGATAATGAGGGATGGAGAGGGATAAATAGGGATGGAGAGGGATAAACAGGGATGGAGAGGGATAAAGAGGGATGGAGAGGGATAAAGTGGGATGGAGAAGGATAAAGAGGGATGGAGAGGGATAATGAGGGATGGAGAGGGATAAAGACGGATGGAGAGGGATAAAGAGTGATGAGAGGGATAAAGAGGGATGGAGAGGGATAAACAGGGATGGAGAGGGATAAAGAGGGATGGAGAGGGATGGAGAGGGATAAAGAGGGATGGAGAGGGATAAAGAGGGATGGAGAGGGATAAAGAGGGATGGAGAAGGATAAAGAGGGATGGAGAGGGATAATGAGGGATGGAGAGGGATAAAGACGGATGGAGAGGGATAAAGAGTGATGAGAGGGATAAAGAGGGATGGAGAGGGATAAACAGGGATGGAGAGGGATAAAGAGGGATGGAGAGGGATAAAGAGGGATGGAGATGGATGGAGAGGGATGGAGAGCGATTGAGAGGGATAAATAGGGATGGAGAGGAATGGAGAGGGGTGGAGAGGGATAAAGATGGATGGAGAGAGATGGAGAGGGATAAAGAGGGATGGAGAGGGATAAAGAGGGATGAGAGGGATAAACAGGGATGGAGAGGGATGGAGAGGGATGGAGAGGGATAAAGAGGGATGGAGAGGGATAAACAGGGATGGAGAGGGATAAAGAGGGATGAGAGGGATAAAGAGTGATGGAGAGGGATAAAGAGGGATGGAGAGGGATAAACAGGGATGGAGAGGGATAAACAGGGATAGAGAGGGATAAAGAGGGATGGAGAGGGATAAAGAGGGATGGAGAAGGATAAAGAGGGATGGAGAGGGATAAAGACGGATGGAGAGGGATAAAGAGGGATGAGAGGGATAAACAGGGATAGAGAGGGATAAAGAGGGATGGAGAGGGATAAAGAGGGATGGAGAGGGATAAAGAGGGATGGAGATGGATGAAGATGGATGGAGAGGGATAAAGAGGGATGGAGAAGGATAAAGAGGGATGGAGAGGGATAAAGACGGATGGAGAGGGATAAAGAGGGATGAGAGGGATAAACAGGGATAGAGAGGGATAAAGAGGGATGGAGAGGGATAAAGAGGGATGGAGAGGGATAAAGAGGGATGGAGAGGGATGGAGAGGGATAAACAGGGATTGAGAGGGATAAAGAGGGATGGAGAGGGATAAAGAGGGATAGAGAGGGATAAACAGGGATAGAGAGGGATAAAGAGGGATGGAGAGGGATAATGAGGGATGGAGAGGGGTAAAGAGGGATAAAGAGGGATGGAGACGGATAAAGAGGGATGGAGAGGGATAAAGAGGGATGGAGAGGGATAAAGAGGGATAAAGAGGGATGGAGACGGATAAAGAGGGATGGAGAGGGATAAAGAGGGATAGAGAGGGATAAAGAGGGATGGAGAGGGATAAAGAGGGATGGAGAGGGATAAAGAGGGATAGAGAGGGATAAAGAGGGATGGAGAGGGATAAAGAGGGATGGAGAGGGATAAAGAGGGATAAACAGGGATAAAGAGGGATGGAGAGGGATAAAGAGGGATGGAGAGGGATAAAGGATAAAGGGATAAAGAGGGATAGAGAGGGATAAAGGGGATGGAGAGGGATAAAGAGGGATAGAGAGGGATAAAGAGGGATAGAGAGGGATAAAGAGGATGGAGAGGGATAAAGAGGGATGGAGAGGGATGAGGGATAAAGAGGGATGGAGAGGGATAAAGAGGGATGGAGAGGGATGGAGAGGGATAAAGAGGGATGGAGAGGGATAAAGAGGGATGGAGAGGGATGGAGAGGGATAAAGAGGGATGGAGAGGGATAAACAGGGATGGAGAGGTATAAAGAGGGATGGAGAGGGATGGAGAGGGATAAAGAGGGATGGAGAGGGATAAAGAGGGATAGAGAGGGATGGAGAGGGATAAAGAGGGATGGAGAGGGATAACATTTACATTTACAGATAAAGAGGGATGGAGATGGATAAAGAGGGATGGAGAGGGATAAATATAGATAAAGAGGGATGGAGACGGATAAAGAGGGATGGAGAGAGATAAACAGGGATAGAGAGGGATAAAGAGGGATGGAGAGGGATAAAGAGGGATGGAGAGGGATAAAGAGGGATGGAGATGGATGAAGATGGATAAAGAGGGATGGAGAGGGATGGAGAGGGATAAAGAGGGATGGAGAGGGATAAAGAGGGATGGAGAGGGATGGAGAGGGATAAAGAGGGATGGAGAGGGATAATGAGGAATGGAGAGGGGTAAAGAGGGATAAAGAGGGATGGAGAGGGATAAACAGGGATGGAGAGGGATAAAGAGGGATGGAGAGGGATAAAGAGGGATGGAGAGGGATAAAGAGGGATGGAGAGGGATAAACTGGGATAAAGAGGAATGGAGAGGGATACAGAGGGATGGAGAGGGATGGAGAGGGATGGAGAAGGATAAAGAGGGATGGAGAGGGATGGAGAGGGATAAAGAGGGATGGAGAGGGATATAGAGGGATGGAGAGGGATAAAGAGGGATGGAGAGGGATAAAGAGGGATGGAGAGGGATGGAGAGGGATAAAGAGGGATGGAGAGGGATAAAGAGGGATGGAGAGGGATGGAGAGGGATAAAGAGGGATGGAGAGGGATAAACAGGGATGGAGAGGGATACAGAGGGATGGAGAGGGATAAAGAGGGATAAAGAGGGATGGAGAGGTATAAAGAGGGATGGAGAGGGATGGAGAGGGATAAAGAGGGATGGAGAGGGATAAAGAGGGATAGAGAGGGATGGAGAGGGATAAAGAGGGATGGAGAGGGATAACATTTACATTTACAGATAAAGAGGGATGGAGATGGATAAAGAGGGATGGAGAGGGATAAATAGAGATAAAGAGGGATGGAGACGGATAAAGAGGGATGGAGAGAGATAAACAGGGATAGAGAGGGATAAAGAGGGATGGAGAGGGATAAAGAGGGATGGAGAGGGATAAAGAGGGATGGAGAGGGATGAAGAGGGATAAAGAGGGATGGAGAGGGATGGAGAGGGATAAAGAGGGATGGAGAGGGATAAAGAGGGATGGAGAGGGATGGAGAGGGATAAAGAGGGATGGAGAGGGATAAAGAGGGATGGAGAGGGATAAAGAGGGATGGAGAGGGATAAACAGGGATGGAGAGGGATACAGAGGGATGCAGAGGGATAGGGAGGGATGGAGAGGGATAAAGAGGGATGGAGAGGGATAAACAGGGATAGAGAGGGATAAACAGGGATAGAGAGGGATAAAGAGGGATGGAGAGGGATACAGAGGGATGCAGAGGGATAGGGAGGGATGGAGAGGGATAAAGAGGGATGGAGAGGGATAAACAGGGATGGAGAGGGATAAACAGGGATAGAGAGGGATAAAGAGGGATGGAGAGGTATAAAGAGGGATAAAGAGGGATGGAGAGGGATAAAGAGGGATGGAGAGGGATAAAGAGAGATGGAGAGGGATAAAGAAGGATGGAGAAAGATGGAGAGGGAAAAAGAGTGATGGAGAGGGATGGAGTGGGATAAAGAGGGGTGGAGAAGGATAAATATGGATAAAGAAGGATGGAGAGGGATAAAGAAGGTGAGTGATGAAATGTGAATTATTGGCGCTAGTAATTGATATGTCATATGATTGGCCTCAACCCGTTATTGTTGCTGTTATTTGTTACTGTTGTTGTTGTTGTTGTTGTTGTTGTTACTGTTGTTGTTGTTACTGTTATTTGTTGTTGTTGTTATTTGTTACTGTTGTTGTTGTTGTTATTTGTTGTTGTTGTTATTTGTTACTGTTGTTGTTGCTGTTGTTGTTACTGTTGTTGTTGTTGCTGTTGTTGTTGTTATTTGTTGTTGTTATTTGTTGTTGTTGTGGTGGTGTGTATTGTTTGTCCTTGATGAGTGTATAGAGAATGGTGGAGCCACACATATCCTCTCTATATTTGGCACTGGGAAACTTACTAGCCCTTAAAGGGAAGGTTCATATTCCCCACCAATATTAGACAACTATACAGAAAACCCTTAAAGGAAAGGTTCAATGATATATTTCCACAAATCTAACAACATAGATTGATGATATTCCATCTAAACAGGCTTTATGCAAATTCATTATTATTTCTTTGTTGTAAATAATCAATTATATTTTTGCAATTTGAATGACATTATCATAACTCAAGTACCAACAATACATTGCGTCAAGAGAGGAATGTCCTGGTGGTGGCAGCAGTGCACTGTTTACCGGCTTGGTGAAAAGTAGATTTGAAGATGGGAAGAAAGTCCTACCACTTCGGAAAGACTGTGTCAGGGGAACCCTTCATCCGACAAGGTGAAACATCTGTTGATGTGCCCTTGAGCAAGGCACTTAATGCTAATTACTCCAGGGTCACCTTTGATAATGGTTGACCCTGGCCGTGACCCCACTCTCCAAGGGTCTCAGGGGGATTTGGGTTATGCAAAGAAACACATTTCCAAATCACATGTGTGTAATACTTGTACACTTGTACATTCGCTACCGGTCAAAAGTTTTAGAACACCTACTCATTCAAGGGTTTTTCTTTATTTTTACTATTTTCTACATCGTATAATAATAGTGAGGACATCAAAAGATTTGAGATTCTTTAAATAGCCACCCTTTGCCTTGATAACAGCGTTGCACACTCTCTCAACCAGCTTCACCTGGAATGCTTTTCCAACAGTCTTCAAGGAGTTCCCACATATGCTGAGCACTTGTTGGCTGCTTTTCCTTCACTCTGCAGTCCGATTCATCCCAAACCATTTCAATTGGGTTGAGGTCGGGGGATTGTGGAGGCCAGGTCATCTGATGCAGCACTCCATCACTCTCCTTCTTGGTCAAATATCCCTTACACAGCCTGGAGGTGTGTTGGGTCATTGTCCTGTTGAAAAACAAATGATAGTCCCACTAAGCCCAAACCAGATGGGATGGCGTATCACTGCAGAATGCTGTGGTAGCCATGCTGGTTAAGTGTGCCTTGAATTCTAAATAAATCACAGACAGTGTCACCAGCAAAGCACCCCCACACCATAATACCTCCTCCTCCATGCTTTATGAATGGAAATACACATGAGCAGATCATCCATTCACCCACAACGCGTCTCACAAAGACATGACGGTTGGAACCAAAAATCTCAAATTTTGACTCATCAGCCCAAAGGACAGATTTCCACCAGTCTAATGTCCATTGCTCGTGTTTCTTGGCCCAAGCAAGTCTCTTCTTATTATTGGTGTCCTTTAGTAGTGGTTTCTTTGCAGCAATTCGACCATGAAGGCCTGATTCACACAGTCTCCTCTGAACAGCTGATGCTGAGATGGGTCTGTTACTTGAACTCTGTGAAGCATTTATTTGGGCTGCAATTTCTGAGGCTGGTAACTCTAATGAACTTATCCTCTGCAGCAGAGGTAACTCTGGGTCTTCCATTCCTGTGGCGGTCCTCATGAGAGCCAGTTTCATCAAAGCGCTTGATGGTTTTGGCGACTGCACTTGAAGAAACTTTCAAAGTTCTTTAAATTTTCCGTATTGACTGATCTTCATGTCTTAAAGTAATGATGGACTGTCGTTTCTCTTTGCTTATTTGAGATGTTCTTGCCATAATATGGACTTGTTCTTTTACCAAATACGGCTATCTTCTGTATACCCCCCCCCCCCACCTTGTCACAACACAACTGATTGGCTCAAACGCATTAAGAAGGAAATAAATTCCACAAATAAACTTTTAAGAAGGCACACCTGTTAATTGAAATGCATTCCAGGTTACTACCTCATGAAGCTGGTTGAGAGAATGCCAAGAGTGTGCAAAACTGTAATCAAGGCAAAGGGTGGCTACTTTGAAGAATGTAAAATCTAAAATATATTTTGGTTTGTTTAACACTTTTTTGGTTACTACATGATTCTATATGTAATATTTCATAGTTTTGACATCGTCCCTATTATTCTACAATGTAGAAAATAGTAAAAATAAAGAAAAACCCTTGAATGAGTAGGTGTGTCCAAACTTTTGACTGGTACTGTAGATACAGAGCTATAGACAGGGGTGAAATGAAGGCGGTATGGGCCGGTACAGAGTCCTGGCTAAATAAATAGTGGGGGCACGTGGTGTACGCCCTACCTTTCAAACATGAGCCTATCACAATAATTAAAACAAAAGGTCAAGAAAAACTGTAGGATATTACAGCATTATTTATCATTACCGCATGTCAGAAGCATGAAAAATGAGCGAATGGACTTGAAAACGGGTGGTATAGCATATAGCTCCAAAATGCGATGTGGTTCGACAAGAACACTGACATTTTTAACAAGAGATGAGTGTCCGAAACCGAGACGTCAGCGTAACAGTGTTGCTTCCGTACCTCTCCTCGCCCCTACCTGGGCTTGAACCAGGGACCCTCTGCACACATCGACAACAGTCACCCTTCGAAGCACTGTTACCCGTCGCTCCAATGACAATCGCCAAATGTCACTACACTTTTTGGTGTTTTGTGTGAGAGATGTCTCTTTCCATTCACCACTGTTTGGAGGCTGTTGCAAGTGGATGAACGTGCGCGGGTAGCCTAGTAAAGGAGACCTTTGAAGTGTTTGTTTGACAATCAGATAAAAACACCATGACTGGTTGTGTTTATGCCAAAATAAAAGGTAATACATTTTAAAAGTTCAATGACAAATGACTAGGCCCACAGAGATGCTATTGAATTAATATGGATTCTAAATATAATTCTATGATTAGGGCCCACGGCTGGCCCGGCCCGCCCATTAGGCAGGATGAGGCAGCTGCCTACAGCCGCAGGTTGACGACGGCGGCATGTCCCGAGCTAAACTGACCAAGACGCTCCTACAACAACACATAACACCTCACATTATTCTGCCCAAAAAACAACGATAACTTCTCTCACCCAGTGGCGTCACTGGCATGAGGGCTATTTAGGTGAGCGCTGATGCCGCCCCCATGATAAGCAGTGCCCGCTTGGCCAAAGCCAGGGACGTTAAATGTTTAACTTGTCCACGCACAGCGCTCCGCTCCAGGGAGCTGTTGGAGAGACGCAGCGCTACGGCATTTAACAGACATTATGTATAAAGAGTAGTACCCTATGAGGTTTTTCTGCAGCCCTCAGTGTATTGCAGTGTCATGAGACATACTTTTTAAATCATTAACGTATTCATGAGGAGAGAGAGAGCGCAGGAGAAAAGCGGGCAGGCGTGATCTTTGGAGCAGCTGCGGCATAATCCCCAGAGGTGGACAGCAAATGGTGCTGAAAGTAATTCATTTCAACAATCGTCTGGACTTCCCTACAACAAGAGGGCCTATTTCTTCCTATAAAAACAAACAAACAAAAAAGAGGTAGGCCAACTGTTTGACAGACGCAATTATTCTATCCATAGATTTTGTCGGTGTAGTCAAATCCTCCAATTCTGTCACCATCCTTAAATATCTCCGTGTCTGGGAAGGGCTTGGTGTGTTGGGTTAAAACCACCGCTCACATTGAGTCAGGGTATGCCATATCCTTTGTTAAAGAAAAGGTCAGAAAGTATACTTATTGTTAGCTTTATATTTGAAATAAATAAATAAAAAAGTATCCAGATAATATGAAGCGTTCTATAACAATGCTTTCTGCTAGAAACAAGCTTTAAAATGCCCATAAAAGACGTGACTGATGTATATGAGGATATATTGATTCCTCTCTATGACATTCTGAAGCTGAGCTGCCGCCTTCGAGGAGACAAAAATTTGACTTCGCTATTCTGTCCCTATTAATTGAGCCCTTCGCTTTCTGAGAAGAGAAGATGTTTAACCCTCCCGTTGTCCTAGGGTCAAAATGACCCGCCACTGTGTTGAACCAACTTTATTTAATTTTTATATTTTTGGAATCATTTGTGAGAAGGAGGCAGTGAGACTTTAAAGAAAGTATCACTGCCTCCTTCTCACAAATGATCCAAAAAAATATAAAAAATAAATAAAGTTGGTTCAACACAGTGGCGGGTCATTTTGACCCAATGACAACGGGAGGGTTAAACCCAGGAAGCTTTTAGGAAAGCACATCTATTGTTATTGGTTAAGCAACAGAGGAGTAGCCAGCAGTTGAAGCTACACATTTTCTGCGTCGGTCGAGTCTCTGTCTGGGTGGGAAGGTCACTTTAGAAAGCGCGGTGCTTAGATTCATAAGGATGTCTAATATTTATTTGCAAACAGCAACCATTTCGTTACAAACAAGACACTGTGGTTTGACATTGGAGCCTGTTTCCATTCTTTTCTTGAAACGGCTATTATGATTATCCACCTTTATTTCGAGATTTTTTCAGAGCAACATTTTCTCTTGATTGTAAGCTCTTCATCAACGCTAAAACTAAATAACAAACTAATTTAACAGAGACATTGGGGATTTTGTCAGTGTAATCAGATTGAAAAAATTAGGATATGTTAATGACATTAAACTGATTACATAGCCTACTAACCAGGTGTGTTAAACATAGTGTGTAATTTGTAGCATAGGCATATGAATGGGCTGCTATCATGTTCTGTTCTGCCGACTATTAGCTGAGGACAGAATTGGACCTAGGCCAAACCTGCTGTACATCCACTATTCTAGTTTAGCGGGGAGGGGGGTGGCAATATTTTTGTCTCAGACCGTCCGGAATGTAAATGTTTTGGGTGCACATGCTTGCACACATAGGAGGTCCCATTCCGGGAAGAAATGACGTCTACTTTCACCACTGGATATAGATAATAACCTCTTTAATAATATAGAGGTATAGATATATAGATATAGACACTGACCTCTTTAATAATATAGAGGTATAGATATATAGATATAGACACTGACCTCTTAAATAATATAGAGGTATAGATATATAGATATAGACACTGACCTCTTTAATAATATAGAGATATAGATATATAGATATAGACACTGACCTCTTTAATAATATAGAGGTATAGATATAGACACTGAGCTCTTTAATAATATAGAGGTATAGACATATAGATATAGACACTGACCTCTTTAATAATATAGAGGTATAGATATAGAGATATAGACACTGACCTCTTTAATAATATAGAGGTATAGATATAGAGATATAGACACTGACCTCTTTAATAATATAGAGGTATAGATATATAGATATAGACATTGACCTCTTTAATAATATAGAGGTATAGATATATAGATATAGACACTGACCTCTTTAATAATATAGAGGTATAGATATATAGATATAGACACTGACCTCTTTAATAATATAGAGGTATAGATATATAGATATAGACACTGACCTCTTTAATAATATAGAGGTATAGATATATAGATATAGACACTGACCTCTTTAATAATATAGAGGTATAGATATATAGATATAGACACTGACCTCTTTAATAATATAGAGGTATAGATATATATATATAGACACTGACCTCTTTAATAATATAGAGGTATAGATATATAGATATAGACACTGGCCTCTTTAATAATATAGAGGTATAGATATATAGATATAGACACTGACCTCTTTAATAATATAGAGGTATAGATATAGAGATATAGACACTGAGCTCTTTAATAATATAGAGGTATAGATATATAGATATAGACACTGACCTCTTTAATAATATAGAGGTATAGATATATAGATATAGACACTGACCTCTTTAATAATATAGAGGTATAGATATATAGATATAGACACTGACCTCTTTAATAATATAGAGGTATATATATATATATATATATATATATATATATATATATATATATATATATAGACACTGACCTCTTTAATAATATAGAGGTATAGATATAGACACTGACCTCTTTAATAATATAGAGGTATAGACATATAGATATAGACACTGACCTCTTTAATAATATAGAGGTATAGATATATAGATATAGACACTGACCTCTTTAATAATATAAAGGTATAGATATATAGATATAGACACTGACCTCTTTAATAATATAGAGGTATAGATATATAGATATAGACACTGACCTCTTTAATAATATAGAGGTATAGATATATAGATATAGACACTGACCTCTTTAATAATATAGAGGTATAGATATATAGATATAGACACTGACCTCTTTAATAATATAGAGGTATAGATATATAGATATAGACACTGACCTCTTTAATAATATAGAGGTATAGATATAGAGATATAGACACTGACCTCTTTAATAATATAGAGGTATAGATATATAGATATAGACACTGACCTCTTTAATAATATAGAGGTATAGATATAGCGATAGACACTGACCTCTTTAATAATATAGAGGTATAGATATATAGATATAGACACTGACCTCTTTAATAATATAGAGGTATAGATATAGAGATATAGACACTGAGCTCTTTAATAATATAGAGGTATAGATATATAGAAATAGACACTGACCTCTTTAATAATATAGAGGTATAGATATATAGATATAGACACTGACCTCTTTAATAATATAGAGGTATAGATATAGAGATATAGACACTGACCTCTTTAATAATATAGAGGTATAGATATATAGATATAGACACTGAGCTCTTTAATAATATAGAGGTATAGATATATAGATATAGACACTGACCTCTTTAATAATATAGAGGTATAGATATAGAGATATAGACACGGACCTCTTTAATAATATAGAGGTATAGATATATAGATATAGACACTGACCTCTTTAATAATATAGAGGTATAGATATATAGATATAGACACTGACCTCTTTAATAATATAGAGGTATAGATATATAGATATAGACACTGACCTCTTTAATAATATAGAGGTATAGATATATAGATATAGACACTGACCTCTTTAATAATATAGAGGTATAGATATAGAGATATAGACACTGAGCTCTTTAATAATATAGAGGTATAGATATATAGAGATATAGACACTAAGTTCAGTTAGATTTATAGATATCAAAACATAGATATAGAGATTTTATTTTTGTAAATGTTTTAAATGTTTAAAAGTTATTTAACCAGAAAAAGACCCTTGAGGTTAGAAACCTCTTTTTGGAGGGGGACCTGTCAGAGGTCAGCAGGAAGTAGCCAGTGTGTACACATAACACAAGAACACGATGCATTAAAAACATTTACAATCACAATGTTCAACTACATTCTCTTCTATCAGAGCTTTAAACTCAGACAGCGACACACTCTCCTCAGGTTTGTTCCAAGATCAGGAGCGTTGTAGGAGAAGCGTTGTTCCCCCCCATTTCAGTCCTTGCCCAAGGAACTGAGAATGAGAGCACTGACAAAGCCGAGGCTGTAGGATTGTGATGTTGTTAGTGAGGAGCAAAGAGACAGTATGTACGGAGGAGTCCAAGCACTGCCTTGTACACAAATATGTACCAGTGTCTTCTGGAAGGAAGGAGGTCCACTTCACCATGTTGTATAGTTCACAGTGATGGGTGAGTGGTATTGCATTAGTTATGCACCTTAAGGGTACTGGCAGAGGCTTACATGGAAATAATGTATAATAATCCAACACAGATAAAAAATGGCCCTTCCTCAAGATCATTCCTAACTGACATAGAAAAACAAGATTTATTCCTAAAATAAAAACCCAATTTCAACAAAGCTCAGGCCATAATAACATAGATGTAGAGATATAGATACTGATCTAGATAATATAGACACTGACCCCGTCCGCTGCGGCCTACGAAGCGCAGGTCGTTGAAGCGAGCCACCTGGTTCTTCATCACCCCAGATGCGTTCCGCAGCTCCGCTGAATAGTTCTCATCGTTCCCTGCCATCACAGTGACGACCGTCCCATCAGTCAGCTCTCCCAATGCCACAACCTGGGAAGGAGGAGAGTGAGGAGGAGGAGGAGGAGGAGGAGGAGGAGGAGGAGGAGAGGAAGGAGGGATTGATGAAGAGAGTGAGGGAGGAGAGAGGAGGAGGAGGAGTACGGACTCAGGTCAACTTCAGACCTAGGTTTTGCGAAATTCCATGCAGGTTTTCCGGAATTGTGCAACCCTATTCAAACCACCTCGGCCGTTTGATCGTTCCTGACACTATGAAATGGGGGGGGGAACCGTAGATACAGAACTGTTTCAGAGAAATGAGGGGGGAACCGTAGATACAGAACTGTTTCAGAGAAATGGGGGGAACCGTAGATACAGAACTGTTTCAGAGAAATGGGGGGGGGAACCGTAGATACAGAACTGTTTCAGAGAAATGGGGGGGGGAACCGTAGATACAGAACTGTTTCAGAGAAATGGGGGGGAACCGTAGATACAGAACTGTTTCAGAGAAATGGGGGGGTGAACCGTAGATACAGAACTGTTTCAGAGCAATGGGGGGGTGAACCGTAGATACAGAACTGTTTCAGAGAAATGGGGGGGGAACCGTAGATACAGAACTGTTTCAGAGAAATGGGGGGGTGAACCGTAGATACAGAACTGTTTCAGAGAAATGGGGGGTGAACCGTAGATACAGAACTGTTTCAGAGAAATGGGGGGGTGAACCGTAGATACAGAACTGTTTCAGAGAAATGGGGGGGGGGAACCGTAGATACAGAACTGTTTCAGAGCAGGCCCCAGCTAAAATGGAATTCAAACTAGAATTCCTTTCTTCTCAACGTGGTCTCAGAGCATTTCCTATCATTCTGTATGTAAATCTAAGACACTCCATTTAGTATGATATGTTACAAATTACAATCTGTTGTGGCTAACGTTAGCTAGGTGGCTAGGTGGCTAACGCTAACATTAGCTAACTGGCTAACTGCAGCTCTAGGGGTTAGGGTTAAGGGTTAAGGTTAGGGTTAAGGTTAGTAGTTAGCTTAAGGTTAGGGTTAGTGGAAGGGTTAGCTAAAATGGTTAGGGGAAGGGTTAGCTAATATGCTAAGTAGTTTAAAAGTATCTAAAAGTAGTAAACAGTTGCAAAGTTGATAAAATTGTAAAGTTGCCCAAAATGAGATTTGAACATGCAACCTTTGGGTTGCTAGACGTTCGCATTATATGGCCACCCACCTTACTTTAGTTTCTGCCATAAGTAACCTTCTATCTTATGTAACCAAACGTAACATATCATACTACTCTGAGCATCCCAGATGTGTATTTACTATGTTACCTGTAGTGTGTGAGACCAGGCTGGCTTCCTGTCTACTATCTATACTGTGAAGGTCATCAACAAGCAGAGGGTTGTATTCACTTCACTTCACACTACACTACATACTCTAATAAACTACAGGCAGAGGGCTTCACACTATACTACAAACCCTAATAAACTACAGGCAGAGGGCTTTTAGCAGACACTCTTATCCAGAGCGACTTACAGTTAGTGAGTGCATTCATTATTTTTAAAATATATTTTTTTCATACTGGCCCCCCGTGGGAATCGAACCCACAACCCTGGCGTTGCAAACGCCATGCTCTACCAACTGAGCTACATCCCTGCCGGCCATTCCCTCCCCTACCCTGGACCAATTGTGTGCCACCCCATGGGTCTCCCGGTCGCGGCCGGCTACGACAGAGCCTGGATTCGAGCCAGGATCTCTAGTGGCACAGCTAGCACTGCGATGCAGTGCCTTAGACCACTGCGCCACTCAGGAGAACTACAGGCAGAGGGCTTCACACTATACTACAAACCCTAATAAACTACAGGCAGAGGGCTTCACACTATACTACAAACCCTAATAAACTACAGGCAGAGGGCTTCACACTATACTACAAACCCTAATAAACTACAGGCAGAGGGCTTCACACTACACTACAAACCCTAATAAACTACAGGCAGAGGGCTTCACACTATACTACAAACCCTAATAAACTACAGGCAGAGGGCTTCACACTATACTACAAACCCTAATAAACTACAGGCAGAGGGCTTCACACTACACTACAAACCCTAATAAACTACAGGCAGAGGGCTTCACACTATACTACAAACCCTAATAAACTACAGGCAGAGGGCTTCACACTACACTACAAACCCTAATAAACTACAGGCAGAGGGCTTCACACTACACTACAAACCCTAATAAACTACAGGCAGAGGGCTTCACACTATACTACAAACCCTATATGGCTTCATAATAGATAGAACAAACCATCATTCAGTTAGTTTTATTGATATAACAATCCTTTAAATATATAAGACCACGTGTTATAGATTTTCATGAGGACCTGTACTTGGTAAAAAGGTGATGCGGCTGAGGCCTTCTCACTAACAAAATATTCCTGAGGTTCAGTTCTAGAAATATGAATACAAAATTGTTTTCTTAATTTACTGTGAGAAAATTCAAAATCTCTTAAAAACACAACCCATGTAAGTCAATACACTCTGTACAGGGAGAGAGGCCTTCCATCACAGTGTTTAGTCTAAACCCCGAGATAGCTGGAGTAAAGAGCTATCATCAGATCTATCACATCTGATTTAGCACCATGACTACAGGTTAACAAGTTGCATTACACACGTGGAACTACAGCTAATAACTCCATATAATGACATTATCAGTGGTGAAATTATATTAATATTATTTTCAAAGGCCTGTATTGAACAGTGTTCAGCTGATTAGTTTAGCTGACATTAGATACACATATATATTATTGTGTATTTTAAACACCTAATGATTGGGTAGTATGACAGGGCCGTTGATCTCTGTAATAACATTTAATATACATATTTAATATACAGATTAGGCTAATCTTCTATCAGTGTAAATTATATAAATATTTGTGATCCTCTGTAGCTCAATTGGTAGAGCACCGCGCTAGTAACGCCAGGGTAGTGGGTTCGATCCCCGGGACCACCCATACGTAAAAATGTATGCGCGCATGACTGTAAGTCGCTTTGGATAAAAGCGTCTGCTAAATGGCATATTATTATTATTGTATTGTTCAGCAATAGCTGATGTCGGCCTGTGATGACGTTGCCAACAACAATATATCAAAAGGAAAAATAGAAAACATGAACACATGAAAATGATTATTTTTTTTACGCATCAAAAACGACTAATTGTTTTAATGGAAGGTAATAAAACGGGTGCTCCATGTCATGTCTGTAATGCAGTAGCCCTACATGCAAATCAACATCCCATTTATATAACTTTCCAACCAATAGATGACCTTTTAGAATTGCGAGGGAAACATCTAGGCACATGTCTTCTATCAAACGCGCTTATTTTCTGGTTTATTTAGGCTACTGTTAATATTATGGAAGCTGCATACATTTGACTTAATTATGTTTTCGAATTAAATTACAATAACGAGTGAAAAATAACAAAATAAAATGTGTAAAATGTCCCCCATTTTCTAAGTTAATTAGAATAGAGAGAAATATAATTATTCCAATAAGTGCAAAGTGGATGTAATATCGAAAAGCGGTGAGAGACACAACAGCATGTTTCTAATCTCCCCTCTACCGGCCTGTCTGTCTGTCTCCCACACAGAGACAATAACAGAGATGTGTCATATGAACTAAGGTTTCCAACACGCTGATGAAACACATCCAACACGTCTCCCGTTCCGCGCCTCGCTGCTCCCAATTAAAAGCTTTGTTAATTAAATCCTGAAAGACGCCACGTTATGTCTTTATGTCTTCTATAACTCTACATTTGCTGAAATAATACGACGGCAAAATGTGCAGACCTGCTATACACAAATATTCTTGCAGTAGCAGAAATTCAAGTTCATAATTTGTAAAGCACATTTAAGGGCAGTGCAATAATTTTTTATAAAAACATGAACACATGTATTTTCCCCAAACGCCCAAAGGAATTCAGTCAGGTCTTTTCTCTCAATATTCAATACAAAGTTGTCTAAAGAAAGTGTTACATTTCTATTCAATACAAAGTATACAGTTGTCTAAAGAAAGTGTTACATTTCTATTCAATACAAAGTATACAGTACTATAAGGAGAGTGTTATTTACTTTGAAGGCGACGGGTAGCGTCTTGTTGCAGCGCCAGTGAGAGGGCAGGACCGAGCAGAGGAAGTTCGGGCTGTCAGTCCGGACCAGCTCGGCCGGGTGGTCCGCTATGATCTCTGCCATGCTGCGGTTCTCCTGAGGACGCAGCCTTGGAACCGTGCTGTTCTGCTGTCCGGTCCCGGTCGGAGTGTTGAGCTCGTTCATCTTGGCCGGGACCGGCTGGAGGCTACTGGACGGCGGGCTAAACCTCCGCGTGGCGCTGGGATCTACGGGAATGCGCATCACAACAGACTATGGTTAGCGGACAGCCAGCGGGCACCGGAAAGAGCCAGTTCTCCTCTGCTCTCCTGTCCCTCCACCGGAGCGACTCTATCGGTCTGTCTGTTTGCTCGGCTCTGTTCGGCACGGCTAGTGACTCTCCTGCCAACGGAAAATGGGACTCGCTTCTCTCAGCGCGCTGAGTTGCTAAACTTCTCTCCACTACTGAGTCCGGTTGGATGGGAGGGCGCCTCCAAATAAAACCATCTGCAGCTAGAACACCACGTCTGACTGAACGCGCAAGGGGGATTTTTGATGACAAGGTTTTAGGAAATGTTCATGTCAGTGTCCGTGTCAAAACCCCAGAACGAATTCTTCGTGTGAATTTTATTTAAACCTGATAGAAAAATCCAAGTAATCTATCATTACAAAAAGAAACAAAACTGCCCTGATGTTTTTTTACATTAAAAGTATTTATCTTTCTTTCTTTCTTTCTTTCTTTCTTTCTTTCTTTCTTTCTTTCTTTCTTTCTTTCTTTCTTTCTTTCTTTCTTTCTTTCTTTCTTTCTTTCTTTCTTTCTTTCTTTCTGTAAACGTCAGGCCGAGACTCCAGTTGCTTCGCTGGGGTGGAAAGCCTCGAGCCTGCAGGCTGTTAGACATGCAGAACCCTTTGATAGGCAGGAGAATAAGGAGAAGGAGAACTGCTTTGAGCACTCGTCTACACCAGCGGTCACCAACCTTTTCAAGAACACTTTCTGAGTCCAAAAGCAAGCCAAGATCTACGGTTCAGATGTTTTTTTTTTTTAACATGACTTAAAAAACATAAGCCTGTGCAACATTAACCTATTAAAAATGTTCTGAAGAAATGAGGTTTGTGCAGGAAGCTATAGGCCCAGTACAACATCACTGCATATTGGCTACGGTTGAATTGCACTGCCAATGTCGTTCTTTTCAGACCATTTAGAAAATATATTTTTTAAATGTTGGTATATGATCACACTGGTAATATATATTGTGAGGCACAGCTGAGAGAGCATAATTTTTTTTTTTTTTTACTGGACTGATGGCCTGATGGTCAGTCTGAGGGGAGGGAGAGAGCAGTGGTGAGGCTGACTGATGGCCTGATGGTCAGTCTGAGGGGAGGGAGGGAGCAGTGGTGAGGCTGACTGATGGCCTGTATCTGATGGTCAGTCTGAGGGGAGGGAGCAGCGGTGAGGCTGACTGATGACCTGTATCTGATGGTCAGTCTGAGGGGAGGGAGAGAGCAGTGGTGAGGCTGACTGATGACCTGTATCTGATGGTCAGTCTGAGGGGAGGGAGAGAGCAGTGGTGAGGCTGACTGATGGCCTGTATCTGATGGTCAGTCTGAGGGGAGGGAGAGAGCAGTGGTGAGGCTGACTGATGACCTGTATCTGATGGTCAGTCTGAGGGGGGGGAGAGAGCAGTGGTGAGGCTGACTGATGACCTGCATCTGATGGTCAGTCTGAGGGAGGGAGGGAGCAGTGGTGAGGCTGACTGATGACGCTGATGGTCAGTCTGAGGGGAGGGAGGGAGCAGCGGTGAGGCTGACTGATGGCCTGATGGTCAGTCTGAGGGGGGAGGGAGGGAGCAGCGGTGAGGCTGACTGATGGCCTGATGGTCAGTCTGAGGGGAGGGAGGGAGCAGTGGTGAGGCTGACTGATGGCCTGATGGTCAGTCTGAGGGGAGGGAGGGAGCAGTGGTGAGGCTGACTGATGACCTGATGGTCAGTCTGAGGGGAGGGAGGGAGCAGTGGTGAGGCTGACTGATGACCTGATGGTCAGTCTGAGGGGAGGGAGAGAGCAGCGGTGAGGCTGACTGATGGCCTGATGGTCAGTCTGAGGGGAGGGAGGGAGCAGTGGTGAGGCTGACTGATGACCTGTATCTGATGGTCAGTCTGAGGGGAGGGAGAGAGCAGCGGTGAGGCTGACTGATGACCTGTATCTGATGGTCAGTCTGAGGGGAGGGAGAGAGCAGCGGTGAGGCTGACTGATGACCTGTATCTGATGGTCAGTCTGAGGGGAGGGAGAGAGCAGCGGTGAGGCTGACTGATGACCTGTATCTGATGGTCAGTCTGAGGGGAGGGAGGGAGCAGTGGTGAGGCTGACTGATGACCTGTATCTGATGGTCAGTCTGAGGGGAGGAGAGGCGGAGGCGAGCAGTGGTGAGGCTGACTGATGACCTGTATCTGATGGTCAGTCTGAGGGGAGGGAGGGAGCAGTGGTGAGGCTGACTGATGACCTGTATCTGATGGTCAGTCTGAGGGGAGGGGGAGGGAGGGAGCAGTGGTGAGGCTGACTGATGACCTGTATCTGATAGTCAGTCTGAGGGAGGGGAGGAGCAGTGGTGAGGCTGACTGATGACCTGTATCTGATGGTCAGTCTGAGGGAGGGAGGAGAGCAGTGGTGAGGCTGACTGATGGCCTGATGGTCAGTCTGAGGGGAGGGAGAGAGCAGTGGTGAGGCTGACTGATGACCTGTATCTGATGGTCAGTCTGAGGGGAGGGAGAGAGCAGTGGTGAGGCTGACTGATGGCCTGATGGTCAGTCTGGAGGGGAGGGAGGGAGCAGTGGTGAGGCTGACTGATGGCCTGATGGTCAGTCTGAGGGGAGGGAGGGAGCAGCGGTGAGGCTGACTGATGGCCTGATGGTCAGTCTGGAGGGGAGGGAGGGAGCAGTGGTGAGGCTGACTGATGGCCTGATGGTCAGTCTGAGGGGAGGGAGGGAGCAGCGGTGAGGCTGACTGATGGCCTGATGGTCAGTCTGAGGGGAGGGAGGGAGCAGTGGTGAGGCTGACTGATGGCCTGTATCTGATGGTCAGTCTGAGGGGAGGGAGAGAGCAGTGGTGAGGCTGACTGATGGCCTGCATCTGATGGTCAGTCTGAGGGGAGGGAGGGAGGGAGCAGTGGTGAGGCTGACTGATGACCTGATGGTCAGTCTGAGGGGAGGGAGGGAGGGAGCAGTGGTGAGGCTGACTGATGGCCTGATGGTCAGTCTGAGGGGAGGGAGCAGCGGTGAGGCTGACTGATGACCTGCATCTGATGGTCAGTCTGAGGGGAGGGAGCAGTGGTGAGGCTGACTGATGGCCTGTATCTGATGGTCAGTCTGAGGGGGAGGGAGAGAGCAGCGGTGAGGCTGACTGATGGCCTGATGGTCAGTCTGAGGGGAGGGAGGAGCAGTGGTGAGGCTGACTGATGACCTGTATCTGATGGTCAGTCTGAGGGGAGGGAGAGAGCAGTGGTGAGGCTGACTGATGGCCGCACTGATGGTCAGTCTGAGGGAGGGAGGGAGCAGTGGTGAGGCTGACTGATGACCTGTATCTGATGGTCAGTCTGAGGGGAGGGAGGGAGCAGTGGTGAGGCTGACTGATGACCTGTATCTGATAGTCAGTCTGAGGGGAGGGAGGGAGGGAGCAGCGGTGAGGCTGACTGATGGCCTGATGGTCAGTCTGAGGGGAGGGAGGGAGCAGTGGTGAGGCTGACTGATGACCTGTATCTGATGGTCAGTCTGAGGGGAGGGAGGGAGCAGTGGTGAGGCTGACTGATGACCTGTATCTGATGGTCAGTCTGAGGGGAGGAGGGAGCAGTGGTGAGGCTGACTGATGACCTGTATCTGATGGTCAGTCTGAGGGGAGGGAGAGAGCAGTGGTGAGGCTGACTGATGACCTGTATCTGATGGTCAGTCTGAGGGGAGGGAGAGAGCAGCGGTGAGGCTGACTGATGACCTGTATCTGATGGTCAGTCTGAGGGGAGGGAGGGAGGGAGCAGCGGTGAGGCTGACTGATGACCTGCATCTGATGGTCAGTCTGAGGGGAGGGAGAGAGCAGTGGTGAGGCTGACTGATGACCTGTATCTGATGGTCAGTCTGAGGGGGAGGAGAGAGCAGTGGTGAGGCTGACTGATGACCTGATGGTCAGTCTGAGGGGAGGGAGGGAGCAGTGGTGAGGCTGACTGATGACCTGTATCTGATGGTCAGTCTGAGGGAGGGAGGAGGAAGAGCAGCGGTGAGGCTGACTGATGGCCTGATGGTCAGTCTGAGGGGAGGGAGCAGTGGTGAGGCTGACTGATGGCCTGTATCTGATGGTCAGTCTGAGGGGAGGGAGAGAGCAGTGGTGAGGCTGACTGATGACTGATCTGATGGTCAGTCTGAGGGGGAGGAGGGAGCAGCGGTGAGGCTGACTGATGGCCTGATGGTCAGTCTGAGGGGAGGGAGCAGTGGTGAGGCTGACTGATGGCCTGTATCTGATGGTCAGTCTGAGGGGAGGGAGGGAGCAGTGGTGAGGCTGACTGATGGCCTGCTGATGGTCAGTCTGAGGGAGGGAGCAGCGGTGAGGCTGACTGATGGCGACCTGATGGTCAGTCTGAGGGGAGGGAGAGAGCAGTGGTGAGGCTGACTGATGACCTGTATCTGATGGTCAGTCTGAGGAGGAGAGAGCAGTGGTGAGGCTGACTGATGACCTGTATCTGATGGTCAGTCTGAGGGAGGGAGAGAGCAGCGGTGAGGCTGACTGATGACCTGTATCTGATGGTCAGTCTGAGGGGAGGAGAGAGCAGTGGTGAGGCTGACTGATGGTATCAGTCTGAGGGGAGGGAGGGAGCAGTGGTGAGGCTGACTGATGCACCTGATGGTCAGTCTGAGGGGAGGGAGAGAGCAGTGGTGAGGCTGACTGATGACCTGCATCTGATGGTCAGTCTGAGGGGAGGGAGGGAGCAGTGGTGAGGCTGACTGATGGCCCTGATGGTCAGTCTGAGGGGGAGGGAGGGAGCAGCGGTGAGGCTGACTGATGACCTGATGGTCAGTCTGAGGGGAGGGAGGGAGCAGTGGTGAGGCTGACTGATGGCCTGCATCTGATGGTCAGTCTGAGGGGAGGGAGGGAGCAGTGGTGAGGCTGACTGATGACCTGATGGTCAGTCTGAGGGGAGGGAGGGAGCAGTGGTGAGGCTGACTGATGGACCTGATGGTCAGTCTGAGGGGAGGGAGAGAGCAGCGGTGAGGCTGACTGATGGCCTGATGGTCAGTCTGAGGGGAGGGAGGGAGCAGTGGTGAGGCTGACTGATGACCTGTATCTGATGGTCAGTCTGAGGGGGAGGGAGAGAGCAGCGGTGAGGCTGACTGATGACCTGTATCTGATGGTCAGTCTGAGGGAGGGAGAGAGCAGCGGTGAGGCTGACTGATGACCTGTATCTGATGGTCAGTCTGAGGGGAGGGAGAGAGCAGTGGTGAGGCTGACTGATGACCTGTATCTGATGGTCAGTCTGAGGGGAGGGAGGGAGCAGCGGTGAGGCTGACTGATGACCTGTATCTGATGGTCAGTCTGAGGGGAGGGAGAGAGCAGCGGTGAGGCTGACTGATGACCTGTATCTGATGGTCAGTCTGAGGAGGAGGGAGGGAGCAGCGGTGAGGCTGACTGATGACCTGCATCTGATGGTCAGTCTGAAGGGGAGGGAGGGAGCAGTGGTGAGGCTGACTGATGACCTGTATCTGATGGTCAGTCTGAGGGGAGGGAGGGAGGGGAGCAGTGGTGAGGCTGACTGATGACCTGCATCTGATGGTCAGTCTGAGGGGAGGGAGAGAGCAGTGGTGAGGCTGACTGATGACCTGTATCTGATGGTCAGTCTGAGGGGAGGGAGAGAGCAGCGGTGAGGCTGACTGATGACCTGCATCTGATGGTCAGTCTGAGGGGAGGGAGGGAGCAGTGGTGAGGCTGACTGATGACCTGTATCTGATGGTCAGTCTGAGGGGAGGGAGGGAGGGAGCAGTGGTGAGGCTGACTGATGACCTGTATCTGATAGTCAGTCTGAGGGGAGGGAGGGAGCAGTGGTGAGGCTGACTGATGACCTGCATCTGATGGTCAGTCTGAGGGGAGGAGAGAGCAGTGGTGAGGCTGACTGATGGCCTGATGGTCAGTCTGAGGGGAGGGAGAGAGCAGTGGTGAGGCTGACTGATGGCCTGCATCTGATGGTCAGTCTGAGGGGAGGGAGAGAGCAGCGGTGAGGCTGACTGATGGCCTGATGGTCAGTCTGGAGGGGAGGGAGGGAGCAGTGGTGAGGCTGACTGATGGCCTGATGGTCAGTCTGAGGGGAGGGAGGAGCAGCGGTGAGGCTGACTGATGGCCTGATGGTCAGTCTGGAGGGGAGGAGGGAGCAGTGGTGAGGCTGACTGATGGCCTGATGGTCAGTCTGAGGGAGGGAGGAGCAGCGGTGAGGCTGACTGATGGCCTGATGGTCAGTCTGAGGGGAGGGAGGGAGCAGTGGTGAGGCTGACTGATGACCTGTATCTGATGGTCAGTCTGAGGGGAGGGAGAGAGCAGTGGTGAGGCTGACTGATGGCCTGCATCTGATGGTCAGTCTGAGGGGGGGAGGAGGGAGCAGTGGTGAGGCTGACTGATGACCTGATGGTCAGTCTGAGGGGAGGGAGGGAGGGAGCAGTGGTGAGGCTGACTGATGACCTGATGGTCAGTCTGAGGGGAGGGAGGGAGCAGCGGTGAGGCTGACTGATGACCTGCATCTGATGGTCAGTCTGAGGGGAGGGAGCAGTGGTGAGGCTGACTGATGGCCTGTATCTGATGGTCAGTCTGAGGGGAGGGAGAGAGCAGTGGTGAGGCTGACTGATGGCCTGATGGTCAGTCTGAGGGGAGGGAGGGAGCAGTGGTGAGGCTGACTGATGACCTGTATCTGATGGTCAGTCTGAGGGGAGGGAGGGAGCAGTGGTGAGGCTGACTGATGGCCTGCATCTGATGGTCAGTCTGAGGGGAGGGAGGGAGCAGTGGTGAGGCTGACTGATGGCCTGCATCTGATGGTCAGTCTGAGGGGAGGGAGGGAGCAGTGGTGAGGCTGACTGATGACCTGTATCTGATGGTCAGTCTGAGGGGGAGGGAGAGGGAGCAGCGGTGAGGCTGACTGATGGCCTGATGGTCAGTCTGAGGGGAGGGAGGGAGCAGTGGTGAGGCTGACTGATGGCCTGTATCTGATGGTCAGTCTGAGGGGAGGGAGGGGGAGCAGTGGTGAGGCTGACTGATGACCTGCATCTGATAGTCAGTCTGAGGGGAGGGAGCAGCGGTGAGGCTGACTGATGACCTGATGGTCAGTCTGAGGGAGGGAGGGAGCAGTGGTGAGGCTGACTGATGACCTGCATCTGATAGTCAGTCTGAGGGAGGGAGCAGTGGTGAGGCTGACTGATGACCTGATGGTCAGTCTGAGGGAGGGAGAGAGCAGTGGTGAGGGCTGACTGATGACCTGTATCTGATGGTCAGTCTGAGGGGAGGAGAGAGCAGTGGTGAGGCTGACTGATGACCTGTATCTGATGGTCAGTCTGAGGGGAGGGAGGGAGCAGTGGTGAGGCTGACTGATGACCTGTATCTGATGGTCAGTCTGAGGGGAGGGAGGAGGGAGCAGTGGTGAGGCTGACTGATGACCTGTATCTGATGGTCAGTCTGAGGGGAGGGAGGGAGGGAGCAGTGGTGAGGCTGACTGATGACCTGTATCTGATGGTCAGTCTGAGGGGAGGGAGAGAGCAGTGGTGAGGCTGACTGATGACCTGTATCTGATGGTCAGTCTGAGGGGAGGGAGGGAGGGAGCAGTGGTGAGGCTGACTGATGACCTGATGGTCAGTCTGAGGGGAGGGAGAGAGCAGTGGTGAGGCTGACTGATGACCTGCATCTGATGGTCAGTCTGAGGGGAGGGAGGGAGGGAGCAGCGGTGAGGCTGACTGATGACCTGATGGTCAGTCTGAGGGGAGGGAGGGAGCAGTGGTGAGGCTGACTGATGGCCTGTATCTGATGGTCAGTCTGAGGGGAGGGAGAGAGCAGTGGTGAGGCTGACTGATGACCTGATGGTCAGTCTGAGGGGAGGGAGCAGCGGTGAGGCTGACTGATGGCCTGATGGTCAGTCTGAGGGGAGGGAGCAGTGGTGAGGCTGACTGATGGCCTGTATCTGATGGTCAGTCTGAGGGGAGGAGAGAGCAGTGGTGAGGCTGACTGATGGCCTGATGGTCAGTCTGAGGGGAGGGAGCAGCGGTGAGGCTGACTGATGACCTGATGGTCAGTCTGAGGGGAGGGAGAGAGCAGTGGTGAGGCTGACTGATGACCTGTATCTGATGGTCAGTCTGAGGGGGAGGGAGAGAGCAGTGGTGAGGCTGACTGATGACCTGTATCTGATGGTCAGTCTGAGGGGAGGGAGGGAGCAGTGGTGAGGCTGACTGATGACCTGTATCTGATGGTCAGTCTGAGGGGAGGGAGGGAGGGAGCAGTGGTGAGGCTGACTGATGACCTGATGGTCAGTCTGAGGGGAGGGAGAGAGCAGTGGTGAGGCTGACTGATGACCTGATGGTCAGTCTGAGGGGAGAGAGCAGCGGTGAGGCTGACTGATGGCCTGATGGTCAGTCTGAGGGGAGGGAGCAGCGGTGAGGCTGACTGATGGCCTGATGGTCAGTCTGAGGGGAGGGAGGGAGCAGTGGTGAGGCTGACTGATGACCTGTATCTGATGGTCAGTCTGAGGGGAGGGAGGGAGAGAGCAGTGGTGAGGCTGACTGATGGTCGCCACGGTAGAAGGGACTTGCATCCAGAGTAAAAATATTTCAACTTTTGCGTCTACCATAGTGTTGCTTTCTACCAGATGTTGATTTGCACTGTTTGTTTACTGTAATCACCATAGCAACGCATACAGTCGTGCTGGCTTGCTTTTGCCCTCACGGTGTTGTTTGCTTTTCTTTCCAGCTAAGCCGACAGGTATGACGGTTTTTGCGTCCCTCCCAGCCTGATGTCCCTAAATGTAGCATGAGGCTGCCTCTCACCCGACTCACCGTCCCTCCCAGCCTGATGTCCCTAAATGTAGCATGAGGCTGCCTCTCACCCGACTCACCGTCCCTCCCAGCCTGATGTCCCTAAATGTAGCATGAGGCTGCCTCTCACCGGACTCACCGTCCCTCCCAGCCTGATGTCCCTAAATGTAGCATGAGGCTGCCTCTCACCCGACTCACCGTCCCTCCCAGCCTGATGTCCCTAAATGTAGCATGAGGCTGCCTCTCACCCGACTCACCGTCCCTCCCAGCCTGATGTCCCTAAATGTAGCATGAGGCTGCCTCTCACCGGACTCACCGTCCCTCCCAGCCTGATGTCCCTAAATGTAGCATGAGGCTGCCTCTCACCCGACTCACCGTCCCTCCCAGCCTGATGTCCCTAAATGTAGCATGAGGCTGCCTCTCACCCGACTCACCGTCCCTCCCAGCCTGATGTCCCTAAATGTAGCATGAGGCTGCCTCTCACCCGACTCACCGTCCCTCCCAGCCTGATGTCCCTAAATGTAGCATGAGGCTGCCTCTCACCCGACTCACCGTCCCTCCCAGCCTGATGTCCCTAAATGTAGCATGAGGCTGCCTCTCACCCGACTCACCGTCCCTCCCAGCCTGATGTCCCTAAATGTAGCATGAGGCTGCCTCTCTCACCCGACTCACCGTCCCTCCCAGCCTGATGTCCCTAAATGTAGCATGAGGCTGCCTCTCACCCGACTCACCGTCCCTCCCAGCCTGATGTCCCTAAATGTAGCATGAGGCTGCCTCTCACCCGACTCACCGTCCCTCCCAGCCTGATGTCCCTAAATGTAGCATGAGGCTGCCTCTCACCCGACTCACCGTCCCTCCCAGCCTGATGTCCCTAAATGTAGCATGAGGCTGCCTCTCACCCGACTCACCGTCCCTCCCAGCCTGATGTCCCTAAATGTAGCATGAGGCTGCCTCTCACCCGACTCACCGTCCCTCCCAGCCTGATGTCCCTAAATGTAGCATGAGGCTGCCTCTCACCCCGACTCACCGTCCCTCCCAGCCTGATGTCCCTAAATGTAGCATGAGGCTGCCTCTCACCCGACTCACCGTCCCTCCCAGCCTGATGTCCCTGAATGTAGCATGAGGCTGCCTCTCACCCGACTCACCGTCCCTCCCAGCCTGATGTCCCTAAATGTAGCATGAGGCTGCCTCTCACCCGACTCACCGTCCCTCCCAGCCTGATGTCCCTAAATGTAGCATGAGGCTGCCTCTCACCTGACTCACCGTCCCTCCCAGCCTGATGTCCCTAAATGTAGCATGAGGCTGCCTCTCACCCGACTCACCGTCCCTCCCAGCCTGATGTCCCTAAATGTAGCATGAGGCTGCCTCTCACCCGACTCACTGTCCCTCCCAGCCTGATGTCCCTAAATGTAGCATGAGGCTGCCTCTCACCCGACTCACCGTCCCTCCCAGCCTGATGTCCCTAAATGTAGCATGAGGCTGCCTCTCACCCGACTCACCCTCCCTCCCAGCCTGATGTCCCTAAATGTAGCATGAGGCTGCCTCTCACCCGACTCACCGTCCCTCCCAGCCTGATGTCCCTAAATGTAGCATGAGGCTGCCTCTCACCCGACTCACCGTCCCTCCCAGCCTGATGTCCCTAAATGTGGCATGAGGCTGCCTCTCACCCGACTCACCGTCCCTCCCAGCCTGATGTCCCTAAATGTAGCATGAGGCTGCCTCTCACCCGACTCACCGTCCCTCCCAGCCTGATGTCCCTAAATGTAGCATGAGGCTGCCTCTCACCCGACTCACCGTCCCTCCCAGCCTGATGTCCCTAAATGTAGCATGAGGCTGCCTCTCACCCGACTCACCGTCCCTCCCAGCCTGATGTCCCTAAATGTAGCATGAGGCTGCCTCTCACCCGACTCACCGTCCCTCCCAGCCTGATGTCCCTAAATGTAGCATGAGGCTGCCTCTCACCCGACTCACCGTCCCTCCCAGCCTGATGTCCCTAAATGTAGCATGAGGCTGCCTCTCACCCGACTCACCGTCCCTCCCAGCCTGATGTCCCTAAATGTAGCATGAGGCTGCCTCTCACCCGACTCACCGTCCCTCCCAGCCTGATGTCCCTAAATGTAGCATGAGGCTGCCTCTCACCCGACTCACCGTCCCTCCCAGCCTGATGTCCCTAAATGTAGCATGAGGCTGCCTCTCACCCGACTCACCGTCCCTCCCAGCCTGATGTCCCTAAATGTAGCATGAGGCTGCCTCTCACCCGACTCACCGTCCCTCCCAGCCTGATGTCCCTAAATGTAGCATGAGGCTGCCTCTCACCCGACTCACCGTCCCTCCCAGCCTGATGTCCCTAAATGTAGCATGAGGCTGCCTCTCACCCGACTCACCGTCCCTCCCAGCCTGATGTCCCTAAATGTAGCATGAGGCTGCCTCTCACCCGACTCACCGTCCCTCCCAGCCTGATGTCCCTAAATGTAGCATGAGGCTGCCTCTCACCCGACTCACCGTCCCTCCCAGCCTGATGTCCCTAAATGTAGCATGAGGCTGCCTCTCACCCGGACTCACCGTCCCTCCCAGCCTGATGTCCCTAAATGTAGCATGAGGCTGCCTCTCACCCGACTCACCGTCCCTCCCAGCCTGATGTCCCTAAATGTAGCATGAGGCTGCCTCTCACCCGACTCACCGTCCCTCCCAGCCTGATGTCCCTAAATGTAGCATGAGGCTGCCTCTCACCCGACTCACCGTCCCTCCCAGCCTGATGTCCCTAAATGTAGCATGAGGCTGCCTCTCACCCGACTCACCGTCCCTCCCAGCCTGATGTCCCTAAATGTAGCATGAGGCTGCCTCTCACCCGACTCACCGTCCCTCCCAGCCTGATGTCCCTAAATGTAGCATGAGGCTGCCTCTCACCCGACTCACCGTCCCTCCCAGCCTGATGTCCCTAAATGTAGCATGAGGCTGCCTCTCACCCGACTCACCGTCCCTCCCAGCCTGATGTCCCTAAATGTAGCATGAGGCTGCCTCTCACCCGACTCACCGTCCCTCCCAGCCTGATGTCCCTAAATGTAGCATGAGGCTGCCTCTCACCCGACTCACCGTCCCTCCCAGCCTGATGTCCCTAAATGTAGCATGAGGCTGCCTCTCACCCGACTCACCGTCCCTCCCAGCCTGATGTCCCTAAATGTAGCATGAGGCTGCCTCTCACCCGACTCACCGTCCCTCCCAGCCTGATGTCCCTAAATGTAGCATGAGGCTGCCTCTCACCCGACTCACCGTCCCTCCCAGCCTGATGTCCCTAAATGTAGCATGAGGCTGCCTCTCACCCGACTCACCGTCCCTCCCAGCCTGATGTCCCTAAATGTAGCATGAGGCTGCCTCTCACCCGACTCACCGTCCCTCCCAGCCTGATGTCCCTAAATGTAGCATGAGGCTGCCTCTCACCCGACTCACCGTCCCTCCCAGCCTGATGTCCCTAAATGTAGCATGAGGCTGCCTCTCACCCGACTCACCGTCCCTCCCAGCCTGATGTCCCTAAATGTAGCATGAGGCTGCCTCTCACCCGACTCACCGTCCCTCCCAGCCTGATGTCCCTAAATGTAGCATGAGGCTGCCTCTCACCCGACTCACCGTCCCTCCCAGCCTGATGTCCCTAAATGTAGCATGAGGCTGCCTCTCACCCGACTCACCGTCCCTCCCAGCCTGATGTCCCTAAATGTAGCATGAGGCTGCCTCTCACCCGACTCACCGTCCCTCCCAGCCTGATGTCCCTAAATGTAGCATGAGGCTGCCTCTCACCCGACTCACCGTCCCTCCCAGCCTGATGTCCCTAAATGTAGCATGAGGCTGCCTCTCACCCGACTCACCGTCCCTCCCAGCCTGATGTCCCTAAATGTAGCATGAGGCTGCCTCTCACCCGACTCACCGTCCCTCCCAGCCTGATGTCCCTAAATGTAGCATGAGGCTGCCTCTCACCCGACTCACCGTCCCTCCCAGCCTGATGTCCCTAAATGTAGCATGAGGCTGCCTCTCACCCGACTCACCGTCCCTCCCAGCCTGATGTCCCTAAATGTAGCATGAGGCTGCCTCTCACCCGACTCACCGTCCCTCCCAGCCTGATGTCCCTAAATGTAGCATGAGGCTGCCTCTCACCCGACTCACCGTCCCTCCCAGCCTGATGTCCCTAAATGTAGCATGAGGCTGCCTCTCACCCGACTCACCGTCCCTCCCAGCCTGATGTCCCTAAATGTAGCATGAGGCTGCCTCTCACCCGACTCACCGTCCCTCCCAGCCTGATGTCCCTAAATGTAGCATGAGGCTGCCTCTCACCCGACTCACCGTCCCTCCCAGCCTGATGTCCCTAAATGTAGCATGAGGCTGCCTCTCACCCGACTCACCGTCCCTCCCAGCCTGATGTCCCTAAATGTAGCATGAGGCTGCCTCTCACCCGACTCACCGTCCCTCCCAGCCTGATGTCCCTAAATGTAGCATGAGGCTGCCTCTCACCCGACTCACCGTCCCTCCCAGCCTGATGTCCCTAAATGTAGCATGAGGCTGCCTCTCACCCGACTCACCGTCCCTCCCAGCCTGATGTCCCTAAATGTAGCATGAGGCTGCCTCTCACCCGACTCACCGTCCCTCCCAGCCTGATGTCCCTAAATGTAGCATGAGGCTGCCTCTCACCCGACTCACCGTCCCTCCCAGCCTGATGTCCCTAAATGTAGCATGAGGCTGCCTCTCACCCGACTCACCGTCCCTCCCAGCCTGATGTCCCTAAATGTAGCATGAGGCTGCCTCTCACCCGACTCACCGTCCCTCCCAGCCTGATGTCCCTAAATGTAGCATGAGGCTGCCTCTCACCCGACTCACCGTCCCTCCCAGCCTGATGTCCCTAAATGTAGCATGAGGCTGCCTCTCACCCGACTCACCGTCCCTCCCAGCCTGATGTCCCTAAATGTAGCATGAGGCTGCCTCTCACCCGACTCACCGTCCCTCCCAGCCTGATGTCCCTAAATGTAGCATGAGGCTGCCTCTCACCCGACTCACCGTCCCTCCCAGCCTGATGTCCCTAAATGTAGCATGAGGCTGCCTCTCACCCGACTCACCGTCCCTCCCAGCCTGATGTCCCTAAATGTAGCATGAGGCTGCCTCTCACCCGACTCACCGTCCCTCCCAGCCTGATGTCCCTAAATGTAGCATGAGGCTGCCTCTCACCCGACTCACCGTCCCTCCCAGCCTGATGTCCCTAAATGTAGCATGAGGCTGCCTCTCACCCGACTCACCGTCCCTCCCAGCCTGATGTCCCTAAATGTAGCATGAGGCTGCCTCTCACCCGACTCACCGTCCCTCCCAGCCTGATGTCCCTAAATGTAGCATGAGGCTGCCTCTCACCCGACTCACCGTCCCTCCCAGCCTGATGTCCCTAAATGTAGCATGAGGCTGCCTCTCACCCGACTCACCGTCCCTCCCAGCCTGATGTCCCTAAATGCAGCATGAGGCTGCCTCTCACCCGACTCACCGTCCCTCCCAGCCTGATGTCCCTAAATGTAGCATGAGGCTGCCTCTCACCCGACTCACCGTCCCTCCCAGCCTGATGTCCCTAAATGTAGCATGAGGCTGCCTCTCACCCGACTCACCGTCCCTCCCAGCCTGATGTCCCTAAATGTAGCATGAGGCTGCCTCTCACCCGACTCACCGTCCCTCCCAGCCTGATGTCCCTAAATGTAGCATGAGGCTGCCTCTCACCCGACTCACCGTCCCTCCCAGCCTGATGTCCCTAAATGTAGCATGAGGCTGCCTCTCACCCGACTCACCGTCCCTCCCAGCCTGATGTCCCTAAATGTAGCATGAGGCTGCCTCTCACTCCGACTCACCGTCCCTCCCAGCCTGATGTCCCTAAATGTAGCATGAGGCTGCCTCTCACCCGACTCACCGTCCCTCCCAGCCTGATGTCCCTAAATGTAGCATGAGGCTGCCTCTCACCCGACTCACCGTCCCTCCCAGCCTGATGTCCCTAAATGTAGCATGAGGCTGCCTCTCACCCGACTCACCGTCCCTCCCAGCCTGATGTCCCTAAATGTAGCATGAGGCTGCCTCTCACCCGACTCACCGTCCCTCCCAGCCTGATGTCCCTAAATGTAGCATGAGGCTGCCTCTCACCCGACTCACCGTCCCTCCCAGCCTGATGTCCCTAAATGTGGCATGAGGCTGCCTCTCACCCGACTCACCGTCCCTCCCAGCCTGATGTCCCTAAATGTAGCATGAGGCTGCCTCTCACCCGACTCACCGTCCCTCCCAGCCTGATGTCCCTAAATGTAGCATGAGGCTGCCTCTCACCCGACTCACCGTCCCTCCCAGCCTGATGTCCCTAAATGTAGCATGAGGCTGCCTCTCACCCGACTCACCGTCCCTCCCAGCCTGATGTCCCTAAATGTAGCATGAGGCTGCCTCTCACCCGACTCACCGTCCCTCCCAGCCTGATGTCCCTAAATGTAGCATGAGGCTGCCTCTCACCCGACTCACCGTCCCTCCCAGCCTGATGTCCCTAAATGTAGCATGAGGCTGCCTCTCACCCGACTCACCGTCCCTCCCAGCCTGATGTCCCTAAATGTAGCATGAGGCTGCCTCTCACCCGACTCACCGTCCCTCCCAGCCTGATGTCCCTAAATGTAGCATGAGGCTGCCTCTCACCCGACTCACCGTCCCTCCCAGCCTGATGTCCCTAAATGTAGCATGAGGCTGCCTCTCCCACCCGACTCACCGTCCCTCCCAGCCTGATGTCCTAAATGTAGCATGAGGCTGCCTCTCACCCGACTCACCGTCCCTCCCAGCCTGATGTCCCTAAATGTAGCATGAGGCTGCCTCTCACCCGACTCACCGTCCCTCCCAGCCTGATGTCCCTAAATGTAGCATGAGGCTGCCTCTCACCCGACTCACCGTCCCTCCCAGCCTGATGTCCCTAAATGTAGCATGAGGCTGCCTCTCACCCGACTCACCGTCCCTCCCAGCCTGATGTCCCTAAATGTAGCATGAGGGCTGCCTCTCACCCGACTCACCGTCCCTCCCAGCCTGATGTCCCTAAATGTAGCATGAGGCTGCCTCTCACCCGGACTCACCGTCCCTCCCAGCCTGATGTCCCTAAATGTAGCATGAGGCTGCCTCTCGCCCGACTCACCGTCCCTCCCAGCCTGATGTCCCTAAATGTAGCATGAGGCTGCCTCTCACCCGACTCACCGTCCCTCCCAGCCTGATGTCCCTAAATGTAGCATGAGGCTGCCTCTCACCCGACTCACCGTCCCTCCCAGCCTGATGTCCCTAAATGTAGCATGAGGCTGCCTCTCACCCGACTCACCGTCCCTCCCAGCCTGATGTCCCTAAATGTAGCATGAGGCTGCCTCTCACCCGACTCACCGTCCCTCCCAGCCTGATGTCCCTAAATGTAGCATGAGGCTGCCTCTCACCCGACTCACCGTCCCTCCCAGCCTGATGTCCCTAAATGTAGCATGAGGCTGCCTCTCACCGACTCACCGTCCCTCCCAGCCTGATGTCCCTAAATGTAGCATGAGGCTGCCTCTCCACCCGACTCACCGTCCCTCCCAGCCTGATGTCCCTAAATGTAGCATGAGGCTGCCTCTCACCCGACTCACCGTCCCTCCCAGCCTGATGTCCCTAAATGTAGCATGAGGCTGCCTCTCACCCGACTCACCGTCCCTCCCAGCCTGATGTCCCTAAATGTAGCATGAGGCTGCCTCTCACCCGACTCACCGTCCCTCCCAGCCTGATGTCCCTAAATGTAGCATGAGGCTGCCTCTCACCCGACTCACCGTCCCTCCCAGCCTGATGTCCCTAAATGTAGCATGAGGCTGCCTCTCACCCGACTCACCGTCCCTCCCAGCCTGATGTCCCTAAATGTAGCATGAGGCTGCCTCTCACCCGACTCACCGTCCCTCCCAGCCTGATGTCCCTAAATGTAGCATGAGGCTGCCTCTCACTCGACTCACCGTCCCTCCCAGCCTGATGTCCCTAAATGTAGCATGAGGCTGCCTCTCACCCGACTCACCGTCCCTCCCAGCCTGATGTCCCTAAATGTAGCATGAGGCTGCCTCTCACCCGACTCACCGTCCCTCCCAGCCTGATGTCCCTAAATGTAGCATGAGGCTGCCTCTCACCCGACTCACCGTCCCTCCCAGCCTGATGTCCCTAAATGTAGCATGAGGCTGCCTCTCACCCGACTCACCGTCCCTCCCAGCCTGATGTCCCTAAATGTAGCATGAGGCTGCCTCTCACCCGACTCACCGTCCCTCCCAGCCTGATGTCCCTAAATGTAGCATGAGGCTGCCTCTCACCCGACTCACCGTCCCTCCCAGCCTGATGTCCCTAAATGTAGCATGAGGCTGCCTCTCACCCGACTCACCGTCCCTCCCAGCCTGATGTCCCTAAATGTAGCATGAGGCTGCCTCTCACCCGACTCACCGTCCCTCCCAGCCTGATGTCCCTAAATGTAGCATGAGGCTGCCTCTCACCCGACTCACCGTCCCTCCGCTCTCCCTCCCTCCGCTGGGAAAAGGGGACAGTCTTCCAGCTGATGGCGAAAACTCAAGTAGCTCTGCATTCTTTCTGCCTCATGCACCAATTCATGTTGTTACTCCCATGACCAGAGAAAGCGAAATATTCCTCGATATTAACATTTATGAGACATTTAATTTGAACAGTTTCAAATGGAAACTGAGGCAGAAGGAAATGTAAGTTCACTCTCTCCTCGAACAGATGCAACATCATCGTTACTATATTCAACTCCCTAACAATATTTATTTCAGCACACACATATGGTCATGATTTGAGACGGGAAGTATGACTGTTTGAATTAATGGACACCCGTTGACTCCGTATCTCACAGTCCTGTGCAGAGAGTGGCTGAGTGATCTTTCCTCTGTACAGACTTGGGCTGGTATAATCCACAGGTCTACCGTCACTGTCTAACCCACCCACCTGAACCCTGAAAAGATGAATTGATCAAACACTGTTTATCACATGTGACTCTGTTTCTGTCCCTTCTCCCCTACAGACAGCATCTGTCCACCAGCTCCCACAGGCCTGTGTGTTAGAGGTAGGACTAGACTGGAATATCTATGAACAGTTATCTCAGAAATCTCTCTTCTGTAGTGGTAATGAGCACTGTTACTACAGACAGCACCACATCCACCCTCACGATGACACTAGGCATCTGATGCCACTTCATACAAGCACTGATTGATAAACAAACATCATGAGCCAGTTTTTCCTCCTCCTCCTCTCTCTTCCTCCCTCCCTTCTATAGTCTCCTGCTTTCTTTCATCGGTAGAGAGGAAAAGACACTTAAGACTTATTTATATTTGGGGATTTAGGCTCCATTTCACAGTGGTGCATTTTTCACTGCCATTAAGTATAACTCTCTCTCTCTCTCTCTCTCTCTCTCTCTCTCTCTCTCTCTCTCTCTCTCTCTCTCTCTCTCTCTCTCTCTCTCTCTCTCTCTCTCTCTCTCTCTCTCTCTCTCTCTCTCTCTCTCTCTCTCTCTCTCTCTCTCTCTCTCTAGACAATACCCCATAATGACGAACCAAAAACAGGTTTTTAGAAATGTTAGCAAATTTTGAAAAAAAAACAGAAATACCTTGTTTACATAAGTATTCAGACCCTTTGCTATGAGACTCGAAATTGAGCTCAGGTGCATCCTGTTTCCATTGATCATCATTGAAATGTTTCTACAACTTGATCAAATAAAATAAAATAAAATTATATTCGTCACATGCGCCGAATACAACAGGTGTAGACATTACCGTGAAATGCTTACATACAGCCCTTAACCAACAATGCATTTATTTCTTAATAAAAAAGTAAAATAAAACAACAACAACAACAAAAAAAGTGTTGAGAAAAACAGAACAGAAGAAAAATAAAATAACAGTAGGGAGGCTATATACAGGGGGTACTTCCTAGAGCTGGTCACCCAGCCAAACTGAGCAATCGGGGGAGAAGGGCCTTGGTCAGGGAGGTGACCAAGAACCCGATGGTCACTCTGACAGAGCTCCAGAGTTATTCTGTGAAGATGGGAGAACCTTCCAGAAGGAAAACCATCTCTGCAGCAATCCACTAATCAGGCCTTTATGGTAGAGTGGCCAGACGGAAGCCACTTCTCAGTAAAAGGCACATGACAGCCCGCTTGGAGTTTGCCAAAAGGCACCTAAAGGACTCTCAGACCAGGAGAAACAAG